>NW_025938135.1:0-8106 GCF_000764305.2 Hyalella azteca | reverse complement strand
AAGGTGAAAGAGGGCTGCGCATCGTAGCAAAAAGATAATCCGAGTCATTAAAAGGGTTTACCACACGTTCGTATAAGTTCTAAGGTTTTTATTGCTATAAAGTTAATAATTCAACAAATGTTTCAAGGAAAAGTTTCAAAATTGATAATTACGGGCTTATTCTTTGTTCGGGTCATAAGTGAAAGGGAACAGGATTTAGCACCTCACTACCACCCACTCCGTGCCTACGAAGGTGGGGTGACGTACCTGAGCTACTAAAAAATCCCTCGGTGAACGTCGGTGCGTAGCTGATCCAGCGTCTGGTACACCCCGCGCAGATGTTGCCGGGGCCAAAAACGTAGTCGTAGCCAAACGTGGTAACCAGAAGTGCCGGAGGAGGTCATCGTAGTGCTGACACGTGCCCAATGCTCACATCCAAATCCCAGCCGTACTCGGGCGAGGCTTCCAAAGTTAAGCTTCTACTCCATGAATGCTAGAACAGGTTCGAGGATGTACATCTCGGTGGCGTATCAATGAAGATCCCACAAGGAAATGTGAACTGACGTGAAGTCAAAGTAGCACCATGGGAGTTACGCTCATGGAGTCAAGAGTCTAACTGCTGAAGATTCTCAAAACAGGTGTGAAGTGCAGCAGCACGGGCGATATTAGTTTCACCTCAAATGTACACGTTAAAACTGTATGACGCGTCACCCCAAATAAAGCACAGAGTAAGTGGTAATGAGGCTATGACCCGAAAAGCTTTAACTATTCAAAATTATCGAAAAACTAATCTTAGTTTTTTGTTTAGATTCATGTACAGGTGGCTTCTGGGCAAAATTCCAGTACAGTTCTGATAAATGAGTTGGAATTTACTATACTTCTTGTAGTACCAAACCATACATCCATCTCACCAGCAGGGTGGAATTTGGGAGGGGTGAACATGTGCACATATCATATTGGAGCAAAAACATGTACCTAATTTAATTTTACATTATATATCAGAAATTTTTTGAAACTGATCATGTTTCTAGGCTAGGTCAATCTTGAATATATGAGCTCACGTTCCCATAATTCCACCCTGCTGATACACATATTATTAACCAGTAGTACCATATATAGTAGTATCATTCAAGATAAAATATTTAGGCACTTTCAAAAACCAACACAAGTTGCCATTGTACTTAATTAAGTCACCACTTTCCAATAAAAACAATATGTATAATAAACTGAAGTAATTTCTGATTTAACTTCTATCATTACCTCAAACACAATAATTTTAAAATAACAATTTCTGACAAGTAAAGCGTTTACCTGTTAAACTGTTTATGTCAAGCATTTAGTGCATTGGCAACTCAAGTCTCACTAATATTAGAAGATTTAATAGCAATATGTGCCTAATATAATAAGTAGCTATACAGTCATAACACAAGTACAAAACATAATTTCATTTCATAACAATTCACAACATTATTTATGAATTGTGCTTGTCTGCCTGAATTATATGGTTATACCATTACTATAAATAAAATTGGGGACTGATCTGCAGCAGATATTTTCCAAAACCAAGAATCATCAGGGTAAGTAAGACAGATTTGTTGTTTTTTTGCAACATCAAGCTGATCAGATCATCAGGGTAGAACAACTTTGCACATTGAAACTTACAGGTAGAACTGTGGAATTGTTTAAATTATCCCGTCCCAATAATGGTTCACATATTCAATGTAAATCCAACTGATTCACTTGCTGGGTCCAAGAATATCAGCCTCTTGTTTGTTCAAAACTTCAAATATTACCCCACAGTTTCACTCAATAGGCCTCTGAGACAGTAAAACCCACAACATCCTGTTAAGCAGAGTATAACTCATAAGCAAAAATTCCTAATTATTTTCTAGCCTCAGCCCTCAGTCACACTAAACGAAACTCTGATTCACTGTAAAAATGTAATGCTTTTGCCCGTTTTGATTTATATTTTTAGGAATCATAAATAATGCAAAAACACTGACATCATAGCGACAAAGCCGGTGATGGTGTCATGGCCGCCAGGCCGCAACGCCTTTTTGACGTGAGGACTGATGAATGCAATATAATAAGTTCATTCTATTACCTAATCTATTTCATTCAGTGTATACGCTAAATTACGACTAAAAATGCACTGCATACGAAATTATATTCTCCGAGCAGGCGTACAGTTATGCACAAATTTTTGTACGTAGCTTCCCGCGCAAATGTTTCGATAATAACACTCAGGAGAGTCACGTCTACTTAGCTGTACTTACGCTAAACGTTAGCGGCTACGTATACTTAGCATGTTTTGATAATCCGGCCCCAGGTCTAGCAGGTTGACCTGTGCGGTGCACGGGATCGCCATTACTAATCCTGAGTAGTCAAATAATGGTGATACCACACAATTAACAAATGGAACGGGTACAAAAGTCGCGAAAGACACTAAAAAATTGTCCTGACCCCACATTGCAACTTTTTACGCAGTATAAACTTAATTTTGACCAAATTTAAACAGGTAAGACAAAGAAATATGCACACACCACACGCGCATTTCCACACGAACTTGAAACAGCTACCGACTACCCCGCCTATCCGATGAGCACGAGTCAAAACAGAAGCTCATTAAGTGCGTTTAGTCAAAAGAAGATCCACTGTAGTTTTATTTATATCAAATTTGTAACGGTTACACACCTAATTGGAATGTAAAACGTTACATACACAGATTTGAGAGAAGATATGAAAATATCATTCTATTGCTGGTAATAATTGTCGATGTGAAGCTATGAGATAACTCCTGAAGAAACAACTGATTAGGTTGTGAATTCAACGGGACAAATCTATTAATATATATAAACATCTAGGTATTAAAGTGCTTCTGCTGCGATATTTTGTCTCTGATCCATGACCAAGCCATCATTTGGTGAATGATGCAATACACCAATTAATGATGAAGATCGTGAAGGTCGAATAGCTTTCAGGATAAATGACAATAACTTAGATGGTAACGGATCGATAAAAACGCAAATACAGAGTTCGAATAATTTAATTATTTTGATCAGTTGCTTATTTTTCGCTTTTTAAATATAATTCAATGTATTAGGATGATACGTTACCTCAAGTAATCTGCGTTAATTGCGGGCCAAATTGTGAGCTCAACTTGTAGTCTACACATGCATGTCTACCTCCAATTTCACACAACCACTAAGAAGTATCAAATCATAGTTATCTATTTCCCGAATATAAAAACCTAGATTACATAATACTTTGAATGACATATAATCGTTCCACAAATGTAATGTGATATGAGAATTTATGATTCTACTAACCATTAATGAATATTTATAATATTACTCTGCGTATCTATCACAATTTTTGACCGACCTAATAGGGGCATACTTATAGGGGTCTGGTCGGGTAGTGTTGGCGTAATTACACTACGAGTTGACAGAATTGAATAAAATATTCACAATAAAACGGACACAATCAGTTTTTCTTCTAATGTATCCTGATGGTTTCTTTGTTCGAGTTAACTAACGGTTATAACTTTGTTTCGTTACCCTGGAAGAGAAAACTTAGAAGATTCAATATCAGGAAGGTAAAGTTAAATTTTGTATGTCGAATAAGGTTGAGATAATTATGTTATCAATTAGATTTTGGCCATCTTAGAAATGCAGTGGATGCCATAATTGACGCTCAAACAACAATATTAGTTATAGTTAGTGAAACAAAGTTACTGAATACTTCACGAAACTACCATTTGATGACTTATTCGTGATTTATATTTTATTTCAAATAAAATAATTTAACTAAGAACAGAACTCACGGCATTAAATTTTATTGGTGGTTTTTCAAAACGTATTGAGAATGGCCACTCGTAGTAAATCTACAATGCATCATCAATGAATAGGAACCTTCAAATCATTGATGAAACATCAATAAACTTCACCTGCAGTCACGCATCTTCTCGATTTATTGGTGTTTTACTATCGTGTGATGGCTGAAGTGGCCACACATCAGTACGCCACCAATAATCCACCTGGCCCACCTAATAATCATAGGTGCTCCACTCATAATTTTTATTTGGGATATTCTCGCACACATGGGCTCGCGTCACACATGGTATGTATTCAAATTAAAAAAAATTCATATCGGAGCATATATAGTGTAGTTGTTCCCGCGAGTGTAATTAAAGGGAACGTTATTTATTGTACACCGCCATATTCTGTCCCTGCATCTGAAACGAGGTCTAAATATTTAAAAAATTTATCCTATGAAATACCTTGCGAAAATCAATTTTCGTGTATTGTTGGTAAATAATTTCAAGATCTTCAGGTATAAATTTCAGGTATAAATTTCTTCAGGTATAAAGATACTCCTCCTGACTTGATGCGATCTTCTCTAGTTTATAAATGCTGACGTATATACGCAATGCGGATCAGTGAATGTTGGTATGACGTCACGCAACATTTACTCTAGACTGGCGGAGCATCAAGGGAAGAGTTTGCGAGCATGATACCTGCACCTTCCTTTCATTCAGCTGTACGAGAT
Organism: Hyalella azteca; assembly: GCF_000764305.2. NCBI lineage: Eukaryota > Metazoa > Arthropoda > Malacostraca > Amphipoda > Hyalellidae > Hyalella > Hyalella azteca. Next base: position 3,576 of record NW_025938135.1, on the reverse strand, counting down.
AATGCGGGCAGTGCAAAGTCCCAGCATTCGAAAGTGAGTCCACAATTTTAGTTTCCATAACCGGTGTCTGACTTATGAAATTTAGAATCCTTATTTTCAAACAGTTGCCTAGTTAAATTGCCGCGTTCAGTTCTAATACAATCATACTTGTAAATAGGATTTGTCTTTTAATTGTAAATTTTAGTTTAAAGCCTGCAATGTGAATACTGGTTACTTGCATTCAATGATTGTCGATCTGATGACAGAGCTAGACTCCGGAACATTTTATTTTATAGAATATGGTGAATATTTGTGGCATTTTAATTGCTTTTTAACTTCATGGATAAATTACGTGTTTAGCCGTTTCTACTTTGATTCACGGTATAACTTCAATCATTAACAATCTTCTGTTACGCTGCCGATACGTCCACCCTCGACTGGGCGTGAACGGCAGCGACTGGGTTCAGCGACTGGGGGGTCATGCGACCGGGTTCAAATGTTGCGCGGCTTCCATCTAAACATCGAATATTGGCCTTTTTGACAGAATAATAGAATATCTTTCGTTCAATTTGATAGCTGGCTTCTGCACTATGAGAAGAACTTACTATCACGTACCAACAAATATCGACCCCTATAAAACGTTTTCCACAAAAATATAACATGAAATTTGAATGCAAATAATCAAGACAGGACAGTAAAATATATGTGCATTCATATCATTTATTGTATTGTTACATTATATATGTAGATTATATCCAAGAAACTGCGCGTGGCGGTAAAAGTCGTGAATAATGTATTCAAACTAATAAATGTACATTTATGTGGTCATAGCAAATGCATCCTACAATCCTTTTCCTGGATCTTTATTTTATGGGGAAGAGATAGTGAAACTCGATTGTAAAAAATCCGTCAATCAAAGATTGAAACACAGCCACGAACATTTTCCAAGAAATTCCGAACTCAAAATTGCAACATTACAATATACTCGTCAGCAATCCATCTAAGCGGAAATGAGTAAGTTATAGAAGAAGAAACGTATTCTGATGCTCAGCTCGTCTTCTTCTGGCTCATTTCAATGTTCTTTCCTGACATCACTCGCCGTATGTATTCTGCATGAGACAGAAGATGAATCGGCTGACCTGGAACATGAAACATGAGGCATCAGCGATGAACATTTACGGAAATTCTGTGATCTCTGTTTGCTGCAGAAGTATGACGTACATCGTTGAATTTCTATGAAAAAGGTTTTCTCTTTCATTGTTCGAACTATACGCAACCGTTGCCAATTTTTCCTTGTTACTTTAAAATTTGAACAATACATTTGGAAAATGTTGCATTTAATTCTAAATCAAATAGACAAGCATACACTTAAACTTACGTGCAAATATTTCATGGTGGAGTTCTTGCACGGCGGGTACGCAGCTATAAACTTGGCGTCAGTGCTGCATTTGTTCTTCAACGTGGTGGCTTTGAAGGCTGCTTCGTCAAAGGTGTTGTTGACCTTCAGCTGAAGAACGGGAGGTGGAGATATTGAGGCTATATGGTAACTAGAGTTCGGATTTATACAAATTTTCTTGCTCGCTGAAAAAAAAATTCTTTAGCATTAAATGAGATCGGAACGGGTATTGCAAGCTGATCTTGTCTCACGTTTCGTGCGAGCTGTTGCGTAGAAATGTAAGATCGTCGTTGAAGATGATGCATGGAGAAATTTTTTAATATGGAAACAACGCCGAATTTAAAATGTCTTCCCGCTGTCTTGACCCACTTGCCAGGTCTGCGTGCCCCACCAGCGTGGGTCACGGCGTCACGCCCAATAGTTTGTGAGTTTGTGACTGACATTAACCCCGAAAAAATCGGCCCTAGACCAGATATAAACCCTGCTGAGCGTGTGTGTTGCGAGTATGATATCAGAATTTTTGAGCTGCAATGCCCAGTCAGTAACTCGGCGCCCAATGTACAGTCACACTCACAAGTCCTGCACTCGATGCTCAACGTACAGTCACACACACAAGTCCTACGCTCGATGCTCAACGTACAGTCACACACACAAGTTGTGGAGCTCAAAATATTCAAAGCAGAAGGATGTCAATGATCGGTTACGGATAGCAGATTCCATTCACGGCTGATTGTTGGATGTCCGGAAAGATCCAAGGCGTTCGATTCTGGGCTTATTGGTGTACAAAATTTGTGGTGCACGGCTGCGTTCCCTTATGCTTTACTCACAAGTTTGGCTGCTTTGAGTGTGCACTTCATGTAGTTGGCAACAATTTGATCGCATGTAGTCGCGTCGTACGATGTAGCGTAGATATTGCAGTTCGGGTCTGGGGGAGAAACGAAGCAGTCGATTATATTGTGTTGGTCGCATCCCATTACGAAACAGCGTATAGGAGTGATACAATGCAGGGATTCTATTGGTTAGTTAACGTTCGGTAACTCAACCATAAGAATTGAAAAATCCATACGCATTCATGAAAGAAAAGTTCTTAAACTGCGCTTGTCAATGAGCAAAATTCAGGTTTAATTCGTACACTAAAGTATCTACACATTGAAATCTAAATATTTTAGTGCTTGATGAGATGTTTTAACAATGAAGATGGATTCTAGTGGGAGTAAAATAGTTCGTAATAATTATTTTAACACTTACTATTATCAAATTTCACAACATCCGCAGTGTACTGTGGATAGCAAACAGACCAAGCCGTTCTTGTCATAGCATTGGCGGCATCATTAATCTGAAATTAATCCAAAAATTAAATAAGTATGCCACTCACATAATCAATTATATACTATTATTTACACAGTTATGTTTCCTGCTTCATCAAGTTCGAAATAAGAAGTGTTACTGAAAAATTATATTAAAAGCGAATCGTTTCAATTTACTGGGGTAGTTGCGCAACATCAATAATCAAATTAGGTTTTTACTTACGACGGGAATAAAATTGATTTGGCTAAGAAAAAATCGTACCGGGAAGAAAGCTTCTGATTTTGTGTGGGAAATTTCCCACCGTTCATTATATTTCTATTCTTTAAACTGAATTTAGTTATAATTTACGTTTGGGTAATATTAAGATTAGTCTAGGGTAAGTTTAATGTTAGGGTAATTTAGGCCAGACCCGGGTTTCCGGAATCAGTTTTAGTACGCACTGATACACCACAGTAGAAAGACTTAAGTTTGTGATCTCCAGCCAACCTGATCTTCGCCGCCGCTACACCCAGTCAAAAATCAAAGGCGTGTCGCCGGCGTTTTTAAGTAGACTATGGTAGAGTCGCTCGGCTGGGGCGCCCGAGTAACATCTCCGCATCATCGACGAAATGTCCATTTTTTTAAGCGCGACGGATCGAACTTAAACGGCATATGGCCGCGGCGCGTCTCATAGACTGACCGCGCGCGGCAGCGCCTCCATCATCGGCGTAACTGTCATGAAACTCCGGCGCAACTTACATGGCCGCCTGTAATTATTTATTTAAAAAAAAAACCTCGGCGGTATATCGCCGAGATCATTGCCTCTGCACTCCCATACTGGATATGCATACACATTCATGTGAACGTGCATGCATTTCCAGCATGACAGTACAAGCAAAGAATCTCGGGAATAT
>NW_025938134.1:0-305 GCF_000764305.2 Hyalella azteca | reverse complement strand
GTAAAGAAATAAACAGCAAGATGATAATTACGGATACATCTCGTAATCGCAACCAAGTGCGTGAATTCGTTCCATAAGTTTATGGAAGATCCGTTGCTGTTGTACATTTACTTGAGCCATAAATGACAAATAACTAATGTAGATGTTCTGGAATGTTAAGAATCGGCGACAGGCCTACGGCCTAATAAAACCCTGAACAGCTACATAATATATACAGCTATATATTATCATGATTGTCTCTCACCAAAGATTGCCATGATTGTGTCTCACCAAAGATTGCCATGATTGTGTCTCACCAAAGATTG
>NW_025938133.1:0-361 GCF_000764305.2 Hyalella azteca | reverse complement strand
GAAATTCTATTAGATTACAGTTTCTAATGGCGGCTGATCAGATAAATAAATACCTCTAATGGAAATTCTATTAGATTACAGTTTCTACTGGCGGCTGGTCATATATATATAAAGACCTCTAATTGTCAGGCCTGACCATTCAGCCCCTAATATGGACCTCATTGAAGTATACAAGTATACTCATGGTCTATACAAGGTCCCTGAAGGGGTACTAGAATTTGAAACAAGAACCAACACCAGGGGCCACGGCTATAAGCTAAAAAAATTGCGCTGCAACTTCTCCACGCGACAAAATTTCTTCTCGCTTCGAATCACCGACATGTGGAACAGCCTCCCCGATGACATCGTTGGCGCTCCAAGT
>NW_025938132.1:0-293 GCF_000764305.2 Hyalella azteca | reverse complement strand
CAAGTATGAGGCGAGTGTTCACCAAGTATGAGGCGCGTGTTCACCAAGTATAAGGCGAGTGTTCACCATGTATGAGGCGAGTGTTCACCATGTATGAGGCGAGTGTTCACCAAGTATGAGGCGAGTGTTCACCAAGTATGAGACGAGTGTTTACCAAGTATGAGGCGAGTGTTCACCAAGTATGAAGCGAGTGTTCACAAAGTATGAGGCGAGTGTTCACCAAGTATGAGGCGAGTGTTCACAAAGTATGAGGCGAGTGTTCACCAAGTATAAGGCGAGTGTTCACCAAGTAT
>NW_025938131.1:0-432 GCF_000764305.2 Hyalella azteca | reverse complement strand
TTGATTACATGTTCATGAATGCTTGTATTTTATAATAAATGTTCATTATAGTGAATGTATGTTAGATCCGAAAGCGGTCTTTTCTAGCTACAGTACCAGTACCATGAGGAATTATCATCAAAGTTTCTGGAATTACGTTCAACTTGATATTTTATTTTTGGCTCAATTAGAATAATTTTGTCTCCTAACTATCAAAATGATCAGAGAATGATGCATAAACGCGAAATTATTTCTTACCTCATTCATTATATATATTAACATCAGGATGACAAATAACAATTGGACTAAATTTAATAGTTGGTTCTACTTTTGATGGCATTGTAGGGACATTCAATGTGCACGTTGTAATAATTAGCTAAATAGTTCTGTTTAGAAAGAAGACGCTCCACAATTGCAACAACACTGAGCGAAAAAATTGGCGTCACCACTGCT
>NW_025938130.1:156921-157908 GCF_000764305.2 Hyalella azteca | reverse complement strand
TAGTCATCATATTAGTTTCACTAATTCTTGGTTACCAACAAGTAGTCAAAGTAGGCGACGAGTTCGTCTCACCCGCGTTGAGACACCGGTAACAATATGATATTAGAGCCGCGATATTTCAGACAAAAATAGGACTTTTCTAGACTAGATTGTGGGTAATTCCATCACTTCTCTAGTTATTCCTTTATATTAAGCTTTGTTTTAGTTCCATGCGTTCGTTAATGGTTGAAATGGTGACGTCAAACATTGTCATTTGCGCGTCAAACTAATGCCAAAACACTAGGTCTTGGCCATCTAGGCCACACTCAGGATGATGTATGTTTTCGGTGAATTTTCCCGCGCATTTTCACTTTTTTAAGCTATTGCTGTGCACAGTTGGCGCAATGTGATGAAAATTGATTCTCTTTGCGCACGTGTTTGCGCAATCCCGGCCAGTATGGAATTCTGTATAGGTAATATATTATCATGTTAACATAATAAAATGTATTGAAAACTTACCACCTCACACCTTCTACCAAAGTGACAATTGATACTCATTACACTGAGCTTGTCAGATCAGAAACTGCGGACACCCGGACAGCCACGCTTCCTTTATCTCGCTTGCGTGTGGTTCAAAAACCGATAAAAAGTCGGCGACTCTTCCCAAATGCAAACACTAGTCGTGTATGCGTATCGAGAAATTTTTTGTAATGAATATGTTCCAAAATAAAATAAAAATTACGTCATCTTTCGCAGAAAGTTCTCACGATTTCATCGATACCCACAAAGTTCTCGAATCCACACGAAATGATGGGATAAACTGCTAAACTTTCACGGCGTATGGCAACATTGTGTTGACTGTTGACATTAGACAAGACGGTGTCAAGACACCTTTTTTTGGTCTTGTGAAGTTCGATTTCACAATAATTAGACTTGATCCACATTCCATACTGACATTTAAATGATGGAAATTTGTTTCAAATTATAAATACCAATTAATACGCGTAC
>NW_025938130.1:131333-156313 GCF_000764305.2 Hyalella azteca | reverse complement strand
CACTCCATTTAAATATTTTTTTTATCAGTGTATGAAGGCAGGAAAATGGTACCTACTTTGCTTAGTACAAAATTTTGAACTTCAAAACTGGCAAAAAGTCTATGGTTCTGACCAAGGACTACTACACACATTGTAATACTATTGTATGAAACAATTATGGGCATATCATTTGTTGATGCCACTAAAACAACAGCATTTTCATAGTGTAGGCGATCGCCTCTGCTAGCAGAGGCTGGACATAGGCTATGCATGTCCTGTGTGTAGTAGTCCTTGTATATTAATTAAAGAAATTCAATTAGTTCTATGGTTTCAATGTATTAATTTATGATTTTAGATTCTACGAACCGACTATGGAGCTGGTCTTTGAAACATTTTCTATAAAGATATGAATTTTGTGGACTATTCTTTTCTTTTAAATTCTTAGTTAGTAGATAGATGTCTGTGGTCTAGTAAGGTTGATAGTGTACGCTGGTCCGGCACTCCAAATGTCGACTAACACCACTCTCGTTTGGAGTCGCTCTCTAGTAGAGAGCCTAATTGATCTTTATACTTTATAGAGAACATGAATGCCTATGTAGTGTTCGGTCAAAGGAGTACAAAAATCGAAATACAAATGATGTAAGTTATTTTTACATGACGTGTTTAGTTTATGTGATTTTAGCAACTTCTGACAATTTATGCATTACCATTTAGCGATTTCAAAGGATGATGTAATATCGGTACGAATATTGGAGCTTTTTATTTAAGAATAGACTATATTTTTCAGACTGTATCTTTTTGAATGTGCTACTTCTCTAATTATGATGCCTATGCTAAGTTCTCGTTTACAACTGGCATAGTGCAAAGAATGACAGACCGCAGCACACCCGACAACAATGGCCCACAGCTCAAATTCGGTGACATCCATCCTCATTGACGTCTAGGAGGCAACTAGTGTTCAAAGCGTGCGGTCTCGAACTACCGTGTACAAAAGTAGTGTGAACGGTTGTGCGCGGTGAGGCACTGCAGCAAACGACTCAAAGCGCATGTCGTTGCCACTAGTGTAAACGGGCCTTTATAGAACCTGAGTTGACACGTTAGCAATCTAGTTAACTCGTATCCAATCACAACACAATGCAGATACCTACACGTTTGTGTGTACGGTCAGTGCGATTGCGTAATTTGTGTTGCCGCGCGTCCATATTTAAACTATTTTAGCTTTCTAAAGTACGGCGCACAGCGCATTTTTTTACCAGCATACTACGGCGCACCGCGCAGGTTGTTAAAATGACAAAATAAATTCCCGTGCACCTGGCAGATCTTCCTGACCATGGCATCTAGGTAGCAAATAAATATTGAGATCCAAAGAGAGACAATGCACGCTACCCAGTGAGATCATCGAAAAATGTGTCAAATATGACAGTTGACCTTGCTCTACCAAATAGTGAATAACTGTTTGTATAGGAAGAATATTATGGTTTGAGACTTTTAAATACGTCTGTGAATATATTAGGAACCCTTTAAGTATACTTGTATTTGCTGATTTCAAGTGGTAAATAAATTAATAGATGATTAAGTTGAGAAATGGATTTAGACACATGAAAACAAATTCCGTCACAACTTGAATTGGACACACACAGATTGTTCCAAGCTATGTACAAAAATTAAAATTTGCTTAATTAAAAGCTTAATAGTTGTTAATTAAAAGCGTAATTAAGTAGTGTTAAATATTCATTAGTGTTCTAATTCAAAGCCGTGTTGTATTCCAATACAGCTCACACAGCGAACCGAATTCGAACACGTGGATGATGGCATTACGTATCAGTAGAATTTGAAGCGCGGACTGAATACACCTCACCACATGCCGAATATTGCCACACACAGTGTTGGAATATAGGGATTTGGTAGGTTTGCATTCTAAAGGCTTTTAAATAAATATGGCAACATTTTGTGACGTTTCATTGTTGCTGGCGCGTAGTACGGTGTTTTGCGAGTCACATAAAGCAAACAGAACTCGAGTAACGCATACGGTTATTTTTTATAGTTTTTCATTTCTCGATGCGTCCTTAATGTGTCGGAATATACCGCGTTTACCCTACCTCTGCTAAGGTCTGTAGCAGAAAAAATATTTGTCGTATTGAAAAATTTTACTCGCATAAAAGTTGCACACTAGTGTTGGCTTAAAAACTTGATTGACAGAATTTGCATACGGTATCTAGCTATCTCATTCCAAAAAAAATGGTGGCCATCTCCCCAAGACAGGGTACCTAATAAGGGACACCCCCCCCTGGGGTAATAAGGATTAAGGGTCAAGGGACACCTCTAAAATTGCATTTACAGTAGAACCTTGGTTAGCAAAGGCTCCAGTTAATGAAAAAATCAATTAACAACAAAGAATTTTGATTACATTTACCTTGCTCAATGAAAATAATTTCACTCAATAAAAAATTACTGTATCACTACAGTATCCGTTGTATCAGTCATCACAAAATTGTGCATAGAATGTCACAGATAGAATTGAGCAAGGGGCAACAAAGAATGAAAAGTAATTAACCTCCACTGTGCAGAGAGTGGATGAATATTGCAAGATCTTTGGCTACGCTTCAGTAGCAAAATTTACGCCTTCTGAAGATCTTGCCGACACATTTAGATTGAAATTCTTGCATTTAATATATTTGTCAGTCTTCAGCCAACTATTTAAAAAAAAAGTAAGGTTTCCGATATGTTGGATGGATCAGGATGCAGTGAAGCTTGTCCGAAAATCAGTTGCGATGAGTTCCCGACAAAAAAATGTAAACATCAAGCTTACAATTACATAGTTGTGGTCACATTAGAGGGGTCAGACTGCATTATCACATGTTCAGTTGACACCTGCTGTACAATTGGACTGTTTTTAGGGTAAAATTAGTTATTTGGGATAACACGTGCATGCAACCTTGTAAATAAGTTTGTGGCTTGTAAATAGTTTTTCATTACTCAGCGTAAATGGCTTTTCATTAAATTTACCTGGTGACGCATCTTAAAATTACCCGGCGACGCTTAGGGCTTAAAAACCCATATATTGGCGATGCTGCATCCACCCTCTGCGCCCTGGATTAACTTAAACTATGCTTTATTTCTCCAAAAAATATGGTGGTTGTCTTGTCACTGAAATACTATTCTTTCCTGTTTCAGGTATGTTTTTTACAATCTTTTTTGTTATAGCAAAGTCACTTGACTTGATTGAAATTGTGCAAAATTACAAACCATCCTGCAAGCTTACAGATACAGAAGAAATGCTGCATGGCTGCTGATATGAAGCTTGCAGTGGACAAGGTTGTTGTCAATGCTCAATGGCATGTCCATCAGTCCATGGATACAGTAATATCACATTAATAATACAGCAATGTATGTATGGATAAGGTAATATTATATCAATGAAGAAAAACCAAGTAAAAATCACAGAAAATTTCATTTATTCTACATTTACATCATCTACAAAGGAAGAGGAGGACTTCAGAGTACTGTTAGTAAAAGACGAGAACACTCTGCATGGCATGCATGCTTCAAATGTTTAAAATTGAATTTTATTTCAAGTGTCCCTTTTTACCCCATTTCCAGATTAATTCAGGAGCCTTTTATATTGCATCTAGCACCTTACAAATAGCATATGGAATTTTTTTGGAGATGCCATACAATAGCCCTTGCAAAGAGCTTTAAAATGAGCCCAAACATGTTTATGAAATGTTTCATGGTAAGAAGTTATTAACAAAAAACGCTCAAAACCGTCCCTTTTTACCCCGTTTGATGGTACATTTTACCTTTCTTCACTGTCAATGCCACTAAAGTCACCACGTTGCTGGTGAAAACCAAATATTTATCAAATCGACCCAATACAAACATTTTGTTATCATGGGATTATAGGAAAATAGCTACGTACTATAACTTTTATTAATATTGCTTAAAGATGGTAAGATGCATTTCCAACAATTAATTTGTAATTAGTTTTGAGATTTCAAATCAACATGACAAAAATTCGTTGAGTGAAACAAATTTTTTCATTCTGCTGTATGAGCTGCGTTTCTGCGATACTTTATTGCCCTGAAAATATTTTCCCTTCAATCTTGGGTCATACCAAGGTGAAATGCAGTAAAATAAGGTTTGTTTTTCTTGTAATCTTGATTTTAATTATATAGAAATTTATTTTATAATTATCTTGCAGGTAACTATAATCTATCCTAGTCAATATTGCTGGTGACTTTAAAGCAGGTACTATATACCTAGCCACTTCCGATAAGTCTCAAATACTTCCATTTTATTATATGATCGAGCAATAAAAAAATCTTAGTGCCTTTTTTTCTATACAGTCTAAACATGAGTCAACCCTGTACATGTGTTACATTTAGCAGGTTGACTACGATAGCTTCATCTTGTACCATTATTTCATTTTTTGTATACTGTTTTTAAACAGAGTTGCCAGACGGTCATTTTTTCTGGATAAATTCCGTGATTTACTTTTTTCAATTGCGTTGGCTGGCTGAACTTTATTATAGGGGTACTTCCTAATTAAATTTAAATATGGTACTGCAAAAAGAAAATAAATGGAATTTTTAAAGTAGAACCTACAAATAAACTAGTAGGTATATATTTGAGTTATTGGCCTTTTTTGTTCTTGGATTTGGCCAATTTTAGGCAACCTGAATTATGTACCACTACGTCCTGGAAAAATACATTTTGTGGTACGCATATGTACCACTTCGGAGTCAACATGTTAACTTTTAGCTGCTTGGTGTTTCAAAATTCAATATATTCTAGTAGGTTTTCCAAAAGTGACAACTTATGTGGCATTGAGGGTAGTTGATTTAACTTGATTAGTCTATTTACATACATGAGCAATGCAAATACCTTATAATTACAGATAACAGAATAATTTTAAAGTAGTACCTATAAAATGTTTTCATTTTTTTTACTAACTGTTATGTGATATGATGTTTACCCTATATTTTTCTTAATTGTACACAAAATGTTCCATCTGTTCTGTTTCAAGAATATTTGAAACTGATCACCCAGTTCACAGTCTGTTACATCATTGGTAAAAGGACTTAGGGAATTACCAGTACCTCTTTTAAAAAAAAAAATGATTTTTTTCTGATATTCAATATTTAGCTATAGGATTATAATAGGAGTGCCAGAGTGGCATTTATATACAATAATATAACTACGGTACTTTCTAAACTGTAATTAGAGCTTTCCTGTCATTATTTTGGAGCCACAAGATTCCTGCTTGATGAATGGGCTCTTATTTAATATTTCATACAGGTAATTTTATTATTTAGAGACTACGTCCAAATATTTTGAAAATGTGTTTTGTTGAACCCAGAATTAGAATTTTCCTACTTATAAATCTTGAAGCTCCATAGTGACAAATTTTGATTGTTTAATATCTTACTGTCCTTTTGATATCTTATGTGGATTTTGGTCAGGTATCATTTAGATGAGAGGTACTACTAATTCATCTAACAGAAGTCATGTGGCTCCAAAAATGTCAGGAAAGCTCTGGTCATGGCTTGAAAGGTAGATATATTCCATGCAATGATGCAGAACTTGATATGTCACATGACCTATTCCTATCATCCTATTAAAATAAATTTATCTGGTGTTGAAGTTATCACATTAGAATTTTATGAACTTATACATTTTCCAAAAAGTAAATTTGAAAAAAATCTGAGTTTCTATTTTTGCGTCCTAGAAGCTGTCAAGCTTATTAAAATAATTTTGTCAACATAAATTTTAAACTGTGAATATTGTTAAGGTGTTTTCTTTTGAATTTATGGTGCAAATGGATAATTATAAAATTTATAAATTTAGTAAAAATAAATTATAGTAAATGTTGATTAGCAATTTTGCATAGATAAAAATATTCTTATCATACCTATTTATGGCAATTTTGATTCATGCTTCATATATTTTAAATTGAATGTCATCCTTTTTTATAGAAGTTCAGTATAATGGGTATTTATTTCTTAGCTAATCTGTACCTGACTAATACTGATATACCTAGGGTATATCAGAAATATTTTTCATAATATTTGATGGTTCAAAGATATTTAACAGCCTATAGTCAGAAATATGAGACGCACTCTAAGAAGAATCCGCACAGAACAAATCTTCTTTCTTCTGGGGAGCTGTGCAGTAGCAGGTCTTCTGATGTGCCTCATCTTACATGTTCCTCTGAGATCCAAGCAAGGTGAGTTAGCTCTTTTTCTTCATTTGCATTCATCTATAAAACACTTGAGATAGTTATGGGCATTCTAAATAGTAGTGAAAAAAGCATGCAAATGGAAACTTTTTTTTTACATGTAGGTATATAAGCCTATAAACCATACACACTACATTTCTGTTTCACATCAAGTTTGGTGCAACCTTTCTTTTTTCTTGGATTCATATGCATTAATAATTCTTTATAAATTTAAATCTTGATATTATATCTAGTTCAGTTTTTATGCACTAATACTTTTCCAGACAATATTCATCTCCAAAACTTGACTTCTGCATGTTTCTGCTTCAGTGTCTGCAATGCATTCAGCGGAGAGGACTCCTCGAGCTGCCGCCGCAATCCATGAGGAAGTGCTTAAAATTGCGCAAGCTGCTGCAGAAAGGGCAGAAATCAGAAATTCTAAACAAATCCTGGGTCCAAAAGAAATTTTGTCCCAAGCATTCAAAAGGTATGGATAATACCTATTAGCCTTTTGTTTCTTACACTTTTTGAAATTTTGCTAGTTCCAACATTAATACGTAAATTCTAATCATGCCAATATTTTCACATACATTTACTTACTTGATACAATTATAACATTAGCTGATTATTTTCAGTATCTTCACGAACATTTATTAATTAGCCTCAATAGTAAGAAGAATTTTTTAACAATAAATTCATTACATCTTTACTTGGCATTCTCTTTCCATAGAGATTCTTTGTAGATTCTTTTGAGTTATGAAGACAAAATATACCTACCGTAAAAGTACTTATGAAGCTCTCATATACAGATGTGACACGGATGGCTCCCTTGGCTTATCCCGATCAGAGACTGAGGCTTGTGTTCAGCAGCAAGTTACGCTGCACCTCACACAGGCCATCAGAGAAAACTTCTTTATATTCACTGCACTTGATGTAGACCCTCGCAATGGAAAGTGATTCATGTATTAAGAATTCAGAATTTTAGAATTTTTGCCATTGTTTTCATTATAAAGATAGTAGTTCTTCCTAAAAGTAAAAATAGATTGCACAATAAGCATGTTTTTGGTAAATTTGTATATCTCATAATAATAGGTTTACTGCTAATAAAGCTTGAAGTATGGTTTGAAATAAGATTATCTACAAATAATTATTCAGCGAAATCCACATTAAAAATTGAGTTTTATCAATTAAATATCTACAGTCATTAATTAATCTATGTATTGATGAATATTTGTTAAACCGTATCATGTTTTCAATACCTGTTTGATTTCATATTCACACAATGGTTAGAATGGTTAGACTAAATAATCTTCCATCATGGTTAGAATCTTTAGATTATTTTATTAGCTGTTTTCTTGTCTTGCAATTAGTTGAAATTTATTGTTCAATTACAGGTGAAGTATCATGGCAAGAGCACCTCACACATTTCTTGCGCAAGCGCGGCTATGATGCTGACTTTATTGCTGCTCATCTTGACAACCTGAAAGACCTCAAGCGGGAGGAAAAAGGTTTCAAAGCTACATAATACTTGCATTTTGTATAAAATGAATCTATCAATAGCCTGAAAGACCTCAAGCGAGAAGAAAAAGGTTTCAAAGCTACATATTACTTGCATTTTGTATAAAATGAATTTATCAATAGCCTGAATGACCTCAAGCGGGAAGAAAAAGGTTCCAAAGTTACATATTAATTACATGTACCTAGTATTAAATACATCTGTAAATAGCTGAATATACTTTCAAGCGGGAGGAAAAAGTAGGTAATTAACAAGAATAACCAACAGGACATTAAGTTAATTTTCTTCTACAGATACATCATCTTTCATCATCGTTAATCGTATTTATAGGCCTAGTTACGTTAGTAGTGCCTAAAGGTGATTGGTAGATGCGACTGCCGGTTAGAGCAGAAACTACGATGGCCTTTGAGCAGAGACTGTAACGGCTGGTTTGAGTAGAGACTGTAACGGCTGGTCTTAGCAGAAACTGCAACGGCCTTTGAGCAGAGACTGTAACGGCTGGTCTAAGCAGAGGCTACATTATCCTCGTCCCGCTCTGAGCAGAGAGCATCATGCGCGACAAAGCTGCGTGGTCAGAAGCGGCTCGCAGTGACCCCGACACGCTCACTCTGGACGAGTTTCTGGCCTTCCACCACCCCGAGAGCTCCCATGGTGCCATCCTTGCTAAGGTGGAAGAGCTTCTCTATTTCCTTGGTTAGTTCTTCAGAAATTAGGCTAGTATAAACGCGTGGTTATGATATGCAAGATTCAGTAACTTATCAATAATCGGGTACAAATGTCTGATGGGTGAAAATGATTTGATACGTTCAAATGAAATGAATATTATAATTGCCAGCATGATTAATGAATGGTATCGGTGTGTGCAGACACTAACGGTGACGGGGCCCTCACGAAGGAGGAATATTGCCAGAGCAACCAGGGCGCGCAACTGACGCAGTGCCTGCAGGAGCGCTTCCTCGAGGTCGACCAGAACGCCGACGGCAAGATCGAGCGCAGGGAACTTGTGGTATCTTATCGCTCCCGTTATCATGAATGCTGTGTTTTTTAGAGTTTTTTATATATCACATTAAATCTCTTTATTGCCATAAGATTTACGACGTACATGATCGTCTTAGCGTGGATTTCTTCCTTCAAGTTACATTATGACTTTAATTGACATTTAAACTGTTGAATATTTTTATTTATATTGTACGTCAATTTTTTCCATCCCTGTGATTAAACTGACTCTTTAGTCAACAACTTGCGCGATGATCGACAAACTAAAGTTAGGTATATAATAAACTAACGCTATGTTCAACATGCTGACGGTATAGTCAACAGACCGGTGCTATAGTCAACAAACTGATGTTATATATAATGAGCTGACGCTATAGTGAATAACGTGACTTTATATATAATAAACTGACGCTACATCCAATAAACTAACGCTTAAAGCCTATAAACCAACGCTATAGCCAATAAGTTGCCGCCTAAATCTTTAGCCTCCCCCCCCCCCAGCTGTACCGCGACCCTCGCCACCCCCACCACTCCCGCCTGGAGGCGGACCGCCTCTTCGCTGCTGCTGACACCGACGCTGACGGCAGCCTCTCGCTGCCTGAGCTCCTGACGCACTCCAGCCTCTTCGTCAGCAGCAAGATGGTTGACGTCGCTGGCAGCTTCCATAATGAGTTCTGAACCCCTGAGAGGCTGTTTCTTAAGACGATTAAAAACTTTTAAATCATAAAATTTTCTAATCTAAAGGATTTATCAACTAATTAGTGACAACAATAAGTGAAAACCATTGGACTGTTGTATTTTTTATAAATCAATTTTTTTATAATCCGTATGATTTTAATAATCCAGAGTCCTCTCATTCTGTAATTCTAGGACATTGCGCTTGTATGAATTGAAAATTGTGTGGCTAGACTGCATGTATTAATTTTACTTATAATGAAGACTGTGATACGAACAAATAGCTTACGCTCATACGCTCATGAGTATCATTTTACAAGATCCGAAATTCACTGAAAGAAACCGGACCAGTGCGCAGAAAATCTTATGTCCATAAAATATTAAAGTAAAAGAAATTGCGCTGCAAGTTTTCTTATCTACTAAAGATAAACTGTGTTGAGAGAACTTAGTCATTAAATTCAAACATTCAATTTAGAATCGATAAGGAAACTTGTTATACTCGCAATAATGTTATCTAGTGCAATAATTTGTGTCGTTTAGATCATTGTACATAAGATAATCGGTCTTAAGAGTTGCTATCCTGTTGATGTTATACTTTCATTCCATTGTTATAGATTCCGGTTGCTAATAAGCATATTTTATATCAAATGTCGTGTTTGATTATGTCTACTATCTCTGTTATGGCTTCGTTCTACTAGCTCTCGATGTCTGGCACCGGATCTCGGTTGTAGGAACAAGCTGCATTTAGGCAGGATTTCTTACATTTCCTTTCTCTGTCTTCATCTTCATCTCTAGGAGCGTCTTATTTTCTATTGCTACTTTCCATTCTTATTATTTGAAATGCTAACGCGACTTCTGTCTTGCTCCTTCGTTCTTCACTGGCCTGGCCACAAACGATCTTTCGCCTCGTGTGGGTGATTAACGAGCTTTGATTTGGAATAATTTAGACCTTCCAACTCATTAGTGTCATTTATTCTACTTACGGTGCGAGTTTGCTTAATGGATGCCACGCTGGCAGGCTATTAGTCCATTATAAACTGCGGTTACCTACCATGCTTCCTGGTTCATCTATATAAACTATATACATTATAACCTGCATAGAACTGCCTACGTCTCAGTTTGTGGACGTAAACATTCCAAGAAAAAAAGTTCTTGAATTGACGCGTTTGCTCATGGACCTGAATTTTTTTTTAATTCTCTTTTTTGTATTTTCTTTCTCATTATCGTTGTAGTCTCTCGACTTGACTTAATTATCGTTGTAGTATCTTCGTTATGAAGTTCCATACCGTTCGCTGACTGTTTAGTAGTCCTGAATGGAAAATACATAGTTATCTTGGTGACCGTTTCTGGAAGTTATCAGGTTTAGAAATAAGTTCTTAGTGTAGTGAAAGTTTCTCATCTGTTCGCATAATCGACAGGTTAAAACTGCTTGATATCCAAGTGATGAACAATTTGCTTGTTATATCTTGAGAGTGTCAAATCATTTGCCATAGACTGTGATATTTTCCTTCCTCCAGTCCCCTAGCAAGAACGTATTAAATTGAATGCCTTCTCGTGTTTTCTTCTTCTACAGAGCCCTTGTTGGCATCACTATGGCCAGTAAAGCAAATGATCATTTTCAACAATTACAATAAATCATTGCAATTGAGAAGTACGTAGGCTCGTGAAAAGAGTACAGATATCATTTTCTAATCCAACGAAGACAATACATAATATGAGGTTATTTCTTGCGCCACAGTGCGCATTAGATAATAATATAATGATAATAGTGGTGTTGGCGTCGTTCATATCAGGCATATTTTCATCAACCAGCCGATTTCGACCTGAATTTTCACAACTAGCTGCGCGTGTCGAATCTCCAACTTACTGCTCCAATCTTTGTGATGTTTACTTTATTACCAAATCATTGCGAAGTGAAGCACATTACTTTAATTTTCCCTTCTATTAGAATGTAATACGGGTTCACCGATAGTTCGCTATTGTTATCTAGATAAACCATTTTGGAGTCAAAAATACCATAAAATATTATCTTGAGATTGATAACTTATATATAAACTAATATCTACTTGAATCTATTAAAAACTTTTTAAAGGGTTTGTTCAGAACTGACTTGCAAGAGTGTCATCAGTAGCACTAAAATAAGGGTTGTTCTTGCCGCCCTGATAGCCAGCACCTAAGGTTCCTTCTTCTTGTTTCTTTGTCTTGAGTTCTTCGTCGCCTTGACTGCCGGTGCCTGGGGTTCTTGCTTCTTGATTCTTCGTTGCTTTAAGTTCTTCGTCCAACGCGAGTCCTCGCGTCTCAGGCAAGAACGCGGCCAAGATAGCAGACGCGATCGAAAACGAGCCAAAAAATGCCGCCGGTGCCCATCTTACTTCCGAGCCCTGCAATTAATTGAAAAACTTGTATCTTTTTCCTCGCCATTTATTGCGGCGAACCTCTAAATTGAAGCATTTTGTCGGGAAACTTTAAAAGGGTAAACGCTCTCTCAGTAATGTGCTGACCAGAAAGGTCCACGAATCTGGCAAGAACCACCCTGGCCGCACATGATAATTTATTCTTTGAAATAACACTCAAATGATAAATAAACGCACTGATATCAATTTATGGCTACAATTTTACAGGATAATATAACGTATGAACGTATACGCGGAAGCCTGATGTTGACTGGCACAACGATGTGGTGGCTATGCAAACGACGGAGTAGCAACAACCTAGAACAACCATCACGAGGATGTTGATTTAGGGCAACATGATGCACTCACCACGAGGATGTTGATGTAGGGCGACATGATGCACTGACTACGAGAATGTTGATGTAGGGCTACATGATGCACTCACCACGAGGATGTTGATGTAGGGCGACATGATGCACTCACCACGAGGATGTTGATGTAGGGCGACATGATGCACTCACCACGAGGATGTTGATGTAGGGCGACATGATGCACTCACCACTAGTATGTTGATGTAGGGCGACATGATGCTGCCGATCCTGGCGCAGACGCTGGCCTCCCCGATGATGAGGGAGCGCAGTTCGGTAGGGAAGAGCTCGCCGGTGATGACGTAGAGCACATGGAACGCTGCCGTGATCATGAACTTCCCTGAGTACGAGAGGAACAGCAGGCCTCCGTTGCCACCTGTTGACGAAATGCGTTATATTGAACAGCATAATACCGAACAGTGCAATGTCGAAAAGCGCATTACCGAAATGGGTAATTCCGAGCAGTGCGATATTTGGCACCATAAAGTCGGGATTCACAAGATATTGCCAGGAATATGCCTGTCACGGTCAAGCCCAATATTTTTAATGCATTTTTATAGAAGCTTTCTGGACCGTGACTGGTCCAGTCCAATGCCTTGGGCCACACTGCTGGGCCCAAGGTGTGTGTCCCAAGGTGTCCAATGTCCAAGGGCTCGCGCCCGGCAGTGTGGCGTGAACCCGACCTCAACCTTAGCCCAAACAGTGCAACATACGAGGCAGTAAATACCTACAAATTACTATCACAATCCACCAAATATCGTCTTACATCATTAGCAATCCATCAACCACCGAACAGCACCAGTACCTACCATCAAAGCCCGTCATCATCATGCCCATGACGCCGCCGATACTGACGGCGGCGACGGCGTAAGTGAGCGCCAGGAAGACGCGGCGCCCCAGCATCGTCACGCCAGGGTAGATGACGAGGTACGCCGCCACTTCCAGCGCCCCTCCCACGAAGATGAACTGGTATTCGTTCACTCTGTGTGGACAAGACGATAAGGAACAATAATACCAGGGTTATGTTCACGACACGCGAATGTCGACAAACTCCCGCGTTATGTTCGCGGCACGCATGTGTCATCAAATGAGTTAATTGACTCATTTGATGAGACAACTAAACATGAACTTTGAAACTCAAATTGCTAGAATACTCAACTCAAGTCAAACATGAACTCCGATACCAATGATTTCCAAGAGGAATCCCCTGACCTATCATCATACGAACTCGAACTTCCTTGACTCGGTAATATACTCCGTTTAGGTAAAAGAACTAACTGTGACATAAATTAACCATCAAATATTGAAGAGATTAAAATTTAGGGCTCGTCTCAAGAATTAGTAAAGAGTTAGAACTCCGCGTTAACCATCCCGTTACAAAATTTCGTACCCCAAATTAGCGGAACCCTGCGACAGGCCGTAGTAAACCATGGACACGGAGAACCAGCAGAAGAAAACTACGGGAGTCTTCCACTGCAGCTGAGGATAAATCCATGTACGCAGCCACGACACTGCTGACCACTGCACGTTATTGACTTTCTGAGAGGAAAACAGAACCATCATGAAAATTCTTCATTTATTTAACTTTAAATAAATAATGGAATCCTTGAACTTGGTAATTAAAGTCACGGTGGCCGAGTGGTTACGATCAACATTATTGGAGCAACGAGTCTGGATTCGATCCCCGTCTAATAAAAGTTGACACCACTGTATTACGGTATTGAAAATTTGGCAATCTTGGTAAAAAGAGTACTACATTCATTCGTAACCAGGTAAATTCCACCACTGGGATACACTGTATTTAATCTTCTAAGCTCGACGAACAATTCAGAAAGTTCTGCAATTCTATCGTTTAGACAAGACGATTATGAGTGAAAGATTTGCAACAATTTTTTTTGGTGGTTCGACCTGAAAATATTTAAAGTCCTTTCAATAGGGCATAAGGAACATGATCTGATGATGCCTTTCAAAAAAGAAAGGAAACGCATCACGCTTTATTAATTTCAAAATATAATTAGCCGTTCCCATTCTCTGACCCGAGGGCAGATTCTTCTCAGAGCGGCCGACATGTCGTCGTCGGAAGGCATCTTCCGTTTGTTCCTCAGCGCCATCTTCGTCAAAATAGACAACGCTTCTTCATATCGCCCCTTGCGAATCAACCATCTTGGACTTTCAGGCACCAAGCTGAACAGAAAAGATGGGGTAAAAAACTAACTAATTCCAAATTATTTCTTAGACTTAAATTGGTACCATCAGCGACGTCACGAACACTGTCGAAAAGACACTCCCACAGTCCGAGGTTTAAGATGACAGTCAAAGATTTACCCTCACCGGTAAAAATAAGGCTGAACACTAAGTAAACAAGTTATGCTCATAAATGATTGTGCGTGCAGTCAAATAGTTGAGCAACAGTAAAATAACCACGCTCTATTTTACAGCATTACGTCAGAAGTTAGAAGGTTGTACTCACAAATGAGCCCACCGACAAAGAACAACACAGTTATGGTATGAAAGGCGAAGACCAACGCTTACAAACCCAGAACTACTCTCGAATATCTCGTTCTGAAGCGAAAACCTGCGCTCGAACAAATTATAACCAAGTATTACAAAAGTTATGACGACTGAGAATGGCTTTGTAGCTTCAGTTGTAACGCTGTATTGCGTTGGTGGGAATGACAGTTTGTAAGTGCAACGAAGCTCTAATAACTAATGACATCACGGTTGATACTTAACGAAGGGAACCTCCTTTGCCAGTTAGGTTTCGGTTTATTGTGAAAAGAACGTAAACCCTTGTCCTGATGCTAAGGTTCAAATAGGAAGCGGGATGATTTTTAAAATGTGAGGTTGTTAGAGATATTGACATGTGAAATTGCTCAAAGATGTAAAGCTGCCTTCCCAGACAAAAGACTACGCAAAGAAACAATAGTAACCTCCAACGTCAGCTTCAACTACAGCCCGGACGTCAGCCTCACCACAAATTACAATACAGGGCGATGGCGGGGACGGTGAGAGCGACCTGTAGGTAGCGCCAGGAGGTGACGGTGTAAGCGATGGCTGAGGTGGCCATGTAGCCCACGGCCCAGGGCACCACGAAGTAAGAGCTCACGAGGGAGCGCTGCCTCGGGGTGCACAGCTCCATGGCTGCAGCAGGTCCGCGGCCAGGGGGCGATCACCGGGAAAAAAATTTATTACAATGTTCCCATATACTTATTAATGGCCACCTCCGTGCCTATTCAGGACAAGGTTTCCTGTGTATTTGGTATTGCAAATCACTGCGGCAGTAAGAGTTTCTTATGTGTCATTTGCATTGTAAAACTTTCAAGGCCGCTAACCCATTACTGTAAAAGAAAATGAGTGTTTCGATGGACACAAGTAAAGTGAAATCGTGAAGTTCAAATACGTTATTACTTTATGAATCATTATGATTAAAGCACGAAAATGAATTGACATCTTACACAATACGAAACCGCCGAGGTACATCCCCATGCCGAACATCGTGACGAGAATTCTGAAGACGATGTACATGTGGATGTTAACTGCCGCTGCCACGGCCAGACCACACGGCACGAACATCGTGATGGCGACCATCAAGCCGATGCGGCGACCTACTCTGCACATATGTAGTACACTTTGATGTGTTAGTACACTCTGATGTGTAGTACACTCTGCACGTGTGTAGTACACTCTGAACCATGTGATCGAGAAGTTTGGTCATTAGCCCGGAAGGGTAGACGAAACACCAACTTAAGGTGGCAACTTGAATAGAATATTATTAATAAACACAACCTAATTTACTCTAATCTAAAATGCACGCCCATCTTTCTTAACACGTTGACTACGTATTGGTACATATGTGTACCACGAAATGTATTTCTCCAGGAGGTAGTGGTACATAATTCAGGTTGCCTAAAATCGGCCAAATCCGAGAACAAAAAAGGCCGATAATTCAATGTATACTAGTTTATTTGTAGGTTCCGCTATAAAAATTCCATTTATTTTCTTTTTGGAATATTTAAAATTTAATTAGGAAATACCCCTATCATAAATTTTAGCCTGCCAACGCAATTGAGAAAAACTAAATCACGGAATTTGTCCGGAAAAAATGACCGTCTGGCAACCCTGCTTAAAAAAAAGTACAAAAAATTAAATAATTGTACAAGATGAAGCAATCGTAGTCAACGTGTGAAAGAATATTACGTTACAGAGTTACAAAAGTTTCTCTAAAAACTAGCAATGATTAACCATTATAAATTTGTGTCGGTACCATCACTCACGAAAATTATAATTCTAGATGTCTAACATACATATTTTTATCATCATTACCCTATAGGTTAGGTCAATCATATTTTGCAATGATTTTGTTTTAGTAGCTTACCGGTCCAGAATGTAGCCGAAGAGCAGAGACCCTAAACAGAGACCGGCGTGAGAAGCCGCAACCGCGTGTGACGACCACACGAGACGGTCGCACACCAGAGACCACTGCACACCAAGCCAGGTCGTCAGACGATGGCAAGAGAAAACGCCCTTATCAACTTACATACAGGTCCAAACCTGTTCAAATATACACATTAGTAGATTTTTGATTGGCAGTACAACGCAACAAATTTTCGGGCTTTTCATTCCTCAAAAAATACAATGAATTAACGGCCGACATAGATTTTTACCTGCCACGACAATTGATAAAATGCTAAAATTGTCTAATTTGGTCGAAAAATGCCTATCTGGAATTCCTGCACCACACGTGAGTTCTGAGTTACACAATAGCAACGAACGTGCATAACAGTGAGGGCGATGCTACCATACCAGTGGTAGTCACTTCTACCATAAGTGAGCGTCTCGAGAAACAGTTTCTGTACCACAAGGTAGGTCTGTTATAAAGCGTTTTACGGCTACTCGGGTTAACTTGGGTTAACAACATGCTACTAATCATATACAAAAACCTTCTAAATAACACTGGACTGAAGGGCTCCAGTGAAGCCAGAAATTATGCGCTGCAGTGTTGGGAGAGTTAGTCTCTCGCACTCAGCGCCATGAGTTCAAGTCAAACTAGAACAAGTTTCTTGTGAAGCTTAGCTCATGACCGTCAAAGCCGTTCATCCATTTATCTCAGCCGTTGATAAACGAGTGTCTGGCTAGTCCAGGGTTTTGCGTAATGTAATAATTATTGTACTCGTGAGCTGAAAAACTGACCTATTACCCCTCTTCCTAGCCGCTACTAACAGGATGGGCATAACAACAACAAATACAACAACATCGCTACAACAAGATGTCAGAGATTGCGTGCAAACCTCAGTGACGATGCTATCGATACCGTCTTGAAAGACGAGACTGGAACACGTCTCGTTCATGTCGCCCCCAGGGACGACGTTCGTATCTTCCATCACGGCTTCGAATCCAAGTTGTGCCGCGATGCCGTAGTCGTAGCTCCGCCGAGAGCACATATAACTGCAATACATATTCACTGAGAAACTGACTAAGCGGAGAAATTAAATAAAGAACGCAGCGCAATTTTCATAGACAAAATAAAAGCCACGCCAACAAAACTATGTTGAGGGTATTATTTACGCACTCAATTCATTAATAGGATTATTATACATAATAATAATACCTTACATATTAAATAGCGATTGATATACGTAAATACTAATGGTTGAATTGTACAAAGAACGCAGAAGCCAGAAATTCTAGGTGTCGTATCATGCATTCCACCATTGAAACGGTCGCCATTTTAGTTACGATCGGAGTCATGGCGTTTGAGAATCACTAATGGCACGGTTATGTCTGCAGTTGATGCATTTGTACCTAAAATTAAGCTCAGTGGAGTCGAAAAAATAAGGGGATCAAGAGAATAGTTCTAGCTAAGCTGGAAACCAAGAAGGAAGCCTACAAGCGTTATTTTTAGACTTTTGGTGATGATGCTGATTAAAATTTATTCACAAGAGCTCGAAATCAAGCTAAGGAAAGCTGTCGCACTACAGTCTACAGTGTGAATATTTGAGAAAGACATTGCCAAGAATGCCAAACAGAACCCGGAAGCTTTTTTTTGTACGCTTGTTTTAAGTGCAAAACAAACGATGATATCTCTGATTTGATATTTTCACTGAAGATATCATTTGATGAGGGCAAGGCTGACGTTCTCAATCTGTTCTTTAGTAGCGTATTCACAGATGAGGATTTGATGATGAGGGCTATTGAGGAGCACTCGGTGGGCTCGAAATTCCTTGGTATCCTTGATTTTTGTTTCGGACATATAGCAGTCCCAGGCCACGATGGATCGCCGCCTCTGATTATCGATCATCCGCCCTCATTTGGGCCAGCTGATGCACGATGCTGTTGCTTTAAACATATAAAAAAAACATTTTTAAATATTAAATTAATAAGTTTTGAAATACAAGAAGTTCTCAAGCGCCTAGTAGCTCTAAATCTCAAGTCATTTGGACCTGAGGGCTTCCACTCCAGATTACTCAAAGAGTTAGCGACCATCATAGCCAGCCCTTTGACTATTTATCGAAATACCTCGTACGAAGGAAGCTTGCGAGCCGACTGGGAAGTAGCCCAAGAGACACCATTGTTCAAAAAAGGTGGCATGAGCTGCACGGGCAACGATCGCCCGGTCAGTTTGACAAGTGTCGTTTGCAAGGTAACGGAATCTGTTGTGAGGGATCGATCGATCGATCGATCGAAGTTTGTTAATAATCTCGTATCAGACTGTCAACATGGCTTTATTGCCGGTAGATCCTGCACCTCTGACCTATTGTCTATTGTGAATGATTATAGGACTCGCCTGCTGGACGAAAAGGAGCCAATGATTGCAGTGTACCTCGATTTTGCCCAAGCATTTAACAGTGTTCCCCATGAGTGGCTGTTGCGTAAAGTGAAGTCTATCGGAATAGAGAGAAAGGTACTCCAATGTATCAGAGATTTTCTAGTAAGTAGACGACAAAGTATCAGTACTTTTAAGACCATATCAGAATGGGCATCAGTGAGTAGCGGCGTGCCACCAGGAAGCGTTCTCGGGCCTGTTTTATTCGTTGCGTTTATAAACGATGTCAGAAGTAGTGTCAAGCTTGTGCTCGATGTATGCCGATGACACAAAAGTTTATAGATAATACAGTGAAGGATACGTCGAAATATGTACAATTGCAAGATGATCTGGACAGGTTAGTTGACTAGGCTGATATGTGGCAGCTGCGTTTTAATGCTGAAAAGTTTAAAGTAATTCACCTTTGTAAGAACAATGACAGTAAGATTACAGTACGAGATGACATGGTTTCATCTAGAGAGTGATGATTGCGAAGTCGGCAATGGAAAAAATTAGGAGTTTATATCGGCAAAGAGTCGAAATTTATGCGCAAATTGAAGCTTAAATTAATAAAACCAATAAACGGCTTGAATTAGGCGCTCTAACGAGTACCTAGATGCAGAAGCGATAAAGCTGTCGTTCGTCGCTGTTGTGCGTCCGAACTTAAGAGTTTGAAAAAACCGCATAGTCATCAAAACTTGACAAGGATAAAAATTAGGTCATATTGTTCAAAGACGTGCAAAAAGGATAATAAATCCGAGATTGTAAGGCAAGTCTTATGAAGAAAGATGAAAGATTATGGAACTTTCAAGTCTATGTTATCGACCTTTGCGGGGCGGCCTGATTGAAGTATAGAAGAATAAAAGTAATGCAGATTCTGAAGCGTGCAGTGGTGCGACGGAGACTTCATGTGAAGGGAGGGATTGCAACAAGATGCAAGATTGGCAGTAGAGTTCAGTAGAAATATCGGCATAAAAGTTTACGCTACAATGTAAGATGCAGTCTACATTTAAGAACGCCGGATTATTGAAGCTAGTTAGTTGAATATTTCTACAATCCTTCTTGAACGTAATTAAATAACATGTAAATTAACAATACTTAACTATTTGAACGGCAAGTTTGAACAATTATTAACACGGCTATTGTGTAATAACTCCGACCTGTTCACGAAGTTGGCAGGATTTCTCGTTGCTAATAGCTTTAGTTAACATATCAGCTACCATTAACTCAGTTAGACAATACCTAACAGCAACAGTTTGTTTACTGACCTGATCTTTTAATAGTAATATTTAACATCAATATGCTTACTGCTACCATGAATGGCAACACTCTTGCCTGAAGCTATGGCAGAGGAATCGTCTTCATTTATGATGGTTGGAGCGCCACTCTAGTGACCCAAGTCACTAAGTAGCTGTATGAGACACACGGCCTCTTGCGTGGCGTGCGAAAGAGCAGTTTGAATTTGGCCTGAGTTGTGGACAAGGCGACGCACATTTGCTTCTTGCTTCGCCAGCTCATGGCAGCGCCGCTCAGTTGAGAGTTAAAACCTGACGTTGATTTTCGATCTGCAACGTCTCCAGCGCAGCTGGCGTCTGAGAAACCAGCAAGGGTACCGGAACCTTCTTTGTTTTAGAGCAAACCATATTGGATTGTCTCGCGCAGATATCTAAGAATGTGCTTGACAGCTTTCCAATGCGTTGGAAGCATCACAAAATTTAGCTACGTTTGACTGCGCGTTCATGACATCTGGCCTTGTTTTCGTAGAAAGATACAGCAAAATGATCAGCAAACTGAAAGATCAGCAAGCAAACTGATCTGTACAAATCTGTATTGAAGAGTTTGTTTCTGTCGACTTCGTCAACTTAGCACTTGTGGTTGAAAGATTTTCAATCAATTTACAATTTCCCTTGAAAATTTTCTCCAACACCTGCTCGGTATAAGCACTTGAGCAGGTTGGCCCAGCCAAATTTCACCTGCTGTCGTGTCGTGACGAACTTCAACTCTCAATAAATATTTCAACCCTCCTAAGTCTTTTAAGTCATAGCGCTTCGCTATCAGCTGCTTCACCTTTGTAATATCAGTAATGGATCTTCCAGCAATCGCGATGTCGTCGAAGTAGACAGCGATACTTAATTTCTCTCCTTATGAAGAGGTGTCCTGGCACGGGTCGCTAGACGATTGTGTAAATCCAAGTTGAGTTAAAAATTTATTCAAAGAATGGTTCCAACATCTGGGATTTTGTTTCAATCCTAATAAACTTCGGTTCAATTTGCAGATCGTGTATGCTTATCCTTTTAGAGCGTACCCTACTGTCTGCTTCAGATAAATTTCTTCTTCTAGTTCTACCTTCAAGTAAGAGTAGTTATATCCATGTGATGTAGAATTGGGTCATTTTCTACAGCTAGAAATGCTAATACACGAATTGTTTCAAAGCGAACTACAGGTGTAAAAGTACCGTATCATTGTAATCTTCACTGAATTTCAGGGAGAAACCCTGTGCGACGAGCCGCTTTTTATATTGTATCACCTTACCAGTAGCTGGTCTTTTTCTTGAATACCCCAACGCGTATTAATGGCTCTCATACCATCGGGTCATTTGACGAGATTCTAAACATAGTTTTTCTTCGTGCTGTTCATTTCTACATCCTTTGCTCGTTTCCATTTCTCAGGGTCGTCATCTATACCACAGCAAGGTAGATATTATCTCCGTAACGGTTTGGAAATTTTCCATCTCCAGTTGATCTACGTAGGATTGGCCCTCCTTCTGAAAGTGTATCTTCTATCATTTCCCTCCATCTCATGCACCAAGCTCGAGAGTTGCGGCTTCCTAGTTACTAGGACTAAATAGGTCTCTGCTTTCTGGGTGCAAAGGTATGGGGTTCATGGCGACACTGCATGCTTCAGTTGCAGATTCCTTTGGTAATTCAGATTCATTTAAAATGGCATTCCGGCTGTAGAACACCAGGTTATGTTGAATATCGTACCGTCTATAGCCTTTTGTGGTTTCAACATATGCCCGGAGAATAGCAAGTTGAGACTTGGGATCTAACTTCTGATGAGAAAATGTTTAACAACAAGCCACGTAGAGGCGTTCAACACTAGGTTTCTCACCTAAGAACGCCTCTAACGGGGTCTTAGCATCAAAAGCTCGGGTCGCCTGCCGAAGACCACCACCGTCCCGGATGTAATGTACCATAATGATTCCCGCCTTCCCGAACGTAGGTAGCCTTTAACACTTCTGGACAATCATATCTAGGCCGTGCGTTGAACCAGCCCTCGGTCGAAGGAAGATAAATTTTGGAACAGAACTATGCTATCTGAAACCTAACCTCAGATGCGGTGAACGTAAAATTACGTAATTCAACTATGCCTGAAAGTCGTATTCGATCCGCGGTCTGGTGGTGCACGGAAGGTTTTATGCTAGGCCGGAGGAGGACAAAGCCGAGTGGTTCACGGCTGACTGGTGGATGTCCGGAGAGATCCAAGGCGTTCGATTCAGGGCTTATTGGTGCACAAAATTGGTGGTGCACGGCTGCGCTCCGGAGAGATCCAAGGCGTTCGATTCAGGGCTTATTGGTGCACAAAATTGGTGGTGCACGGTTGCGCGCCAAAGAGCTCGAGTACAGGACGAGTTTTGAAGGCAAGTTGCAGTTACTGCCTATGCCCAGAACTGCTGTGGAAGTTTTGCTTTGGAAAGCATAGCTCGTGTAGATTCCATCAATGAACGATTCTTTCGCTCAGCAACCCTATTTTGTAGTTTTGGATATGTTGGTTTGATGTTGGACGCCGTTTTCCTTCAAAATACAAGATACTTCTTTCATTTGTTCTAGGTGAATTCCCCTAGATTGTCACTAAGAAGTATTTTCTCTTTTTAGCCCAAAAGTTTTTTTCCGTTTCAGCTTTCCAAGTTTTGAATAATTAGTCGAACACTTCATCTTTCGTCTTCAAGATTTGCGTCCAAGTGTATCGGACTGGCGTCGTCAATGAATGTCAGGAAGTACTCTCCACTCAAAGCTTTACTATTGATCTCTCATCAGACGTCATTGTCTTTCTTTGCAGGAAACTTGGTTTTCTCGTGTTTTCCTAAGACTCAATCGGGACAAAAAATATAATTTATTTTCAACAACTTGACTCAAGTCATGAGCCAAGTTTTCATTGCATTTATTTTCCAAATTTTGAGCTCACGGATGACCAAGACTTCTGTGCATTAAAAAATTCACTTTCCAGTTTCCATTAAAATCCACTTTCGTTTTATTCACACAACTAACCATATGACCTGCCTCACGCGTTTATGATAGAAATCTTCGCATCTTTTAGCACGATAAATGATCTTGCCCGACTAGTCAAAAATACTGCAAGTAGCGTCTCTAAATTTAATAGTTTCGCCTAACTTGGCAACACTCGATACACTGCATAAATTGTAAGGATAGTCAGGAACTAACAGTACTTCACCTAATGTACAGGTTTGAATTCAGTTTCCACGAGACAATGTCACTTTAATCTCAACGTCACGTGGCGCAATAACATCAGCAGTGTGACCGTCACCTAACTACACTTTATTAGTTTTTACAGATTTGAAGCTTTCAAATTCTTGAAGTGTTTGGCACCATTGCACATGTGACACGCACCAGAGTCAACAGTCTACTCTTTGTTATTCGCATCAGCCAAAACTCGTTAAAAGCTGTAATACCCGCATTATGCGTTGCCACGGGTTTTTTCTTGAACTCATGTTCACTTTAGTTCAAGGGGGTAGGGGCCAGCAATTCTTACTGACGTATCCCTGTTTTTCGCACTGGAGACGCTTGTTAGCAGATTTGTTCTCTTCCGTTGTCACTAAAGCAGATTATCTTGAATTGATCAATGACTTACCAGTATTAGCAGTAGAATTTCGTTTAAATTCTTCGTAGAGCAGACGTTCGGTGACAAGTTCCATTGGCGGAACCTCAACATTGGTTTTCAAATCTGTAACCAACAGGTCATACGATGGGGGCAAGCTTGCCAACAAATGTAGCACACGATCATTCTCAGAGACTGGATCTCCAATAACTGCCAGTTCATTGAAGATTTCGGTCATGCATTTCACATGTTATTGAACTGAATCTATATCATTCAACTTCTTTGAATAAAGTTTACGTCCTAACTGCAATATATTGGCCCAAAGTTTTTTCTGAAATTGATCTGCTGATTTTTCCACACAATTACAGGTTCAACTGGATCACCTAAAAAATACAGTACGGAAGGATCCGCGGAAAGCACAATTAAAACTATAGCTTTGTCTCTCCCAGCATTAAATTTAGCAAGTTTATCAGGCTCACTACTTCAGGAGGAGACACAAAACCGTCCACCAGGCGCCACAATTCTCGTTTACGATAGTCATTTCACCTGAATTTTCAAACTGGCATAATTTTCACCTTTAAGAGGCATCACCGTGAGTCTAGCTTTACTTGCAATCATGTGATTCATGTCAATAGACGTACGTTTTCATTGTCGAGAACAGTTCAAAATTGAAGATATACAAGCTTCTGCACACGTTGTCACTGTGCAAATTATAGCATCTGGGCCCATAACTACAAGTAATACAGGTTCTGAAGCGTGCTGACGCGACTGAGACTTCATGTGAAGAGAGGGATTGTAGCGAGATGCAAGATTGGCAGTAGACTTCAGCACAATGATAGGCATGAAGTCTACACTTAATACAACATAGAATGCAGTCTACCTTTAAGAACATCATATTATTGAAGTTAGTTAATGGTGTACGGACGTTTCGCAGATTTCGGAGTTGAGTTCTGGCAGTGATCGAGGACGCACGTAGTGTTTGCGGGTCCCAACTATCTCACTTTTTACTATGCCGGTTTGACTTATTTCGCGAATTTTGTACCGAAACGATTTCAGTGAAAGGTTCAATTTTAGTGCAGTTCAATCAAAATTGTGCGAATAGTGAGAAAAACGGCTAGTACAAGTGTTTTATTCCCGACAAATTCTAGTGCGTGAAACGAGGGCAAGTTTTTGAAACCCTCGGCGACTGCCTGAAACC
>NW_025938130.1:0-131286 GCF_000764305.2 Hyalella azteca | reverse complement strand
AGATAAAGCTATGGAAAAATATATGTTCAGATTTGAAATGCCTAGCTCCTTATCGAACCCGGTGGAAGTCTAGTAGCTTCTTCAAAGTATCGCCAGTCATGAAAAGATCCGGTCAAATGACACGAGTTTAGATCTATGAACAAGGCACGAAATGGAAAAGAATCGGCGACAGGCCACATCAGGCCTACACTTCAGAGCCGACATCACTATGTTATGTTATGTTATGTTATAAGGTGCTTGTACACGGGGATAGTGCAGACGGCTAGTAGATCTGACAGTTGCCAAACTGTCTGCCGCTTGGTGTCTATCCCGCAAATAAGCTTAAACTTGCCTCGTGTCTGCGTTGTAACACATTCATGCGACATTATTTTCTTCTCGCTTCGAGTTACCGACATGTGGATCAGCCTCCCTCGCAACATCGTTGACGCTCCGAGTATGAACGCGTTCAAGAAAGGACTGAACAAAGCTATGCAAGAGCATATGTTCTGTCTTGAAATGCCTAGCACCTTACAAACCTGGTAATAAGTCCAGTACCTATCGCAAACCAATGTCAGTTGTGAAAATATCTGGTGAAAAGGGTGGTTTTTAGATCTCCGGTTAATCATGTCCTGTGAATCAAGTCACCTTCTGTGAATCAAGTACAGTAATCGGCAACAGGCCATGGGCCTATTTCTTCAGCGCCGACACTTCTATTTTATTCTATTCTAATGACTAAATCGTGTGAGATGAAGAGAAGTTTGTCACGGCATAAAATCGAGACACACTTTTGTGCGGGGTCCGGACTGGAGAAATTGCATTATGTAGGTAATGCTTACAAGCATCAAGTCATGACTCACTTTTGTGCGGGGTCAGGACTGGAGAAGTTGCGTATTTGCTCCATCGTCCAATTGGCTGCCTGGAGCTCCGGCACGTCGCACCAATGAGGTGCCGCCTTCCCAAGAAAATCGGAAGACAGAATCTGCATAGGCGTCATCAGGCCGACTGAAATAAATGCGAAAAATTAAAACAAAATCGGAATTCCTTTTCAAAACGACTGGAGACATTTTCATTACTGCACTACACTAATAATGCTTATTTCGATGATGGTAGGAAGAATTTAAATGCCGTTGCCTTAGTTATTTTAATACAAAATAATATTTATTTATAGTAAGTAATTTTAAAATTTCAATCGAATTGTAATTTGCAGCAATTTTCGTCAATATGTAAATCTCTAATAATGAAAGTAATAAATTTTGTTTTTATATAAAAACCGTTCAAATTTACAATAGAAATGTTAATGGTATGTTAAACTCCCATGAAGAAAGAAACAGCTTGATTCCGCTAGCATTACAAATACGAAGACAAGTCCCAACACACCCGCAGAGCACGCGATCAGGACCAGAATGTTGTAGGCGCCCTTGGTGCCGACGAGCTCGAACACGTCCTCCAGAGTGTCCAGCTCGCCTGCAGGAGGCGCAGCAGCGGGACCCAGCGTGTCCAGCTCGCCTGTCGGAGGCACTGCAGCTGGGCTGTTACTTGACCGCTTCATCGTAGCCGCACAACAGTGTCGTCCCGCAAGAGAGTAATACTGTCAATTCATGCGTTCCGACATAATAATCACGACCTCGGAGAAGAACCTTTGGAAGCTGCCGCCTCACTTATCATCAGCGAGTCTAATTTTGCTATTCCTACTTCTAAAGTTCGAATATATATTATTTTATGCGTGTCTAGAAAGTATGGTTCTTCAGATCTAATTCAAACACAAGACGGATAAACACAAGGAATAAATACAGCGCCTGCGAAAGTACCAATAATCATTTCGTGCAGCATAAATGATAGACAAACAACAAATAAAAAAACCTTTCACCGTCACAGAGATTCATAAATTACTTCAATGAACAAATTCCTTCACTTTAATCAAGGCAATCATGGCTCTGAACGACTGTTGGTCAGCCTTGGGCTGGTGGCTCAGCAATTACGCGTGATTGTCCGGCGCGCGGTCCACCCAAACTTGCGTCCCGTTCCTGCATAGCATAAACTTGTGACTGTTATTGCGACTCTGACGGCATGACAGATAGCACGTCGGAACACACTGAGAATCAGATATTTCGCGAAATTTGTTATCATTTGACTTTGTCGTGCGTTTTTTTAAGCTGTACCACCACGAGCGTCGAGCATCATGCATGGGACGCTATCAGGAAGCACTGATGTTTTAGGCACCATCGATGTGAGTGAGTTCCCGTGAAAGTTCTAGGCAAATAGCGCTCCCTCTATAGACGCATTCAAAGACCATAGACCTCAGGCCACAGAAAGCTTCAATCTTTGCGTGATTTAAGCTTCAAATTTTTAATCATGACTTCGATTCGATATTTTAATCATGTCTTCTCCTCAATACCCAATCGAGGTACTATTAGAAGCTCCTTAAAATTAACGGAGTGCAATAAATTTTTCGAGATGACACAACGTGAAATCTATCAATATCCACCAGACAATAGTCATTACCGTAAATTCGTTCACACAATTTCATCCGACTATTCCCGACCAGATACAGCTTATTGTAAATTAACTCTTATTATCATTTAATTGAAGCCGTTGCAGACTGTGTACTGTAATTGTGACTCCTAATTGATTTGCTTACAATAGTTCAATTGTCCATCGCAATCATCAGCCTTCAAAGCTTCGAAGCTTTCAACGCACGCAAGGCCTTAAGAAATTCAAGGATTTTATGTGCATACAAAGTTTAAATACCTTAAAGGTATTAATGTCCTGTACATTTACTCGTAAAAGGAGCCAGCTATTCCTGCTTTCTGAACCCGCTTAACCTGTAGTAAACCGATGCCTGTTACGAGGAATCAAAATTAAATGCTCGTTCATTTTTTGGTTAAACATACATATATCTTTATATCGTCAAATATGTATAGCCAACAACACTCGGGTATTTCAAACAATTCACACAAGCAACACATCGTGCACAATATACAGATGCCTGTGATGGCGATCAGTCAGTCACGCGGTATTTACACTGTAGCACCATTTGCAAACACTGCCAGTTTCGTGTGCAGAAAGAGGATAGTGAAGATGGATGAGCAATATTTTTTGTCCATTCCAGCCAGATAAAAGTTATCATTATAAAGCAAGGCCCCACTCTAAGTTATAGAGCCAGCCGTTTGATATAACTGATTAATAACACGCTTGTTGCGTGACGACGCTTAGCACTTTTGTGGTAATACCAAAAGATGCAAGACCGAAAAACATCTCCTTAGTCCTTACCACCGCGATATGGACAAAAGAGATAGAAGACAACGTGACTCTGCATATTTCTTACTTGCAAACGTGTTGGCAAGCCAAGGAATTCCTTCTCAGTGCTATTTATTTTCATGCGGCATCAAGAATATTCACCTGAAGCCAAACTGTAGGCTAATTGGTCGCGAAATGCAGCACCTTCACTCGTTCTCTAGCCTCGTCAGCTTTAAAAACCAACATAATAATAGCAAATTATAGATAATTTCAGAACTATAAATTATTGCTTTTATGAAAATTACCTTCTGTTTGGATAAATTATTTTGAATTAAATCGGTCATTCGAGACAAAATCTGACACAAAAATCGAGATTAGAACCGCAATCATACGTAAACGTGTCTTCACTGGAATATTGGACTGAAAACCGGCAAGAAATTTCGAAATGGTAGATGACTAGATGACTTTGCGCATGACTTTGAGGTTTCATCCCAAATGTATTGACTTAACCCATTGCACTAAATTAACATATCATATCTTGAAGGTACTTCCTTCTTCTATTAACTGTTTCTTTAGTTTATGTAACTTTATTAATAATCAAATAATCCACGACGAGCATATATTACGACTAGCGGACATTTTCTGGTTGAACACATTTTTTAGCGTCACAACCTCTTCCTTCGGCTGCACAAACGGCACTGAAGGCGGAGAACCTGCATTTCGTGTGTCGTGCACAATGCAAATGCCTGTTACGTTTTCGGGCGATGGCAGGATTCCAAGAAACAATTACACAAATTTTGCAGTCTTCACAAACTTTTATGCAATAATGTATGCAATAAATCATTGATAATATCGATCCTAAATCCTGTAAGGTGCTAATTTACTCAATTTTCAGGCGAATGATCTTTTATTTGGGTGATAAGATTCAGAGCTTATTTATATAATTAGAGGCCTCTGTACCCCTGAGTCTA
Source organism: Hyalella azteca (assembly GCF_000764305.2). Taxonomy (NCBI): domain Eukaryota; kingdom Metazoa; phylum Arthropoda; class Malacostraca; order Amphipoda; family Hyalellidae; genus Hyalella; species Hyalella azteca. The sequence continues at coordinate 127,099 of NW_025938130.1, read as the reverse complement.
CTGACGATACTGGCAGCCAGACCTTTACAGTACATAAGAATTGCATTGACGACGGGTAATGAATTAAAAGGGTTAAATGCACATTCATTTGCCACAGAAGCTCTGCGATCACCCACGACACGATATAATACTCTCATTCGTCAAGCGTTGATACTGAAAGATTTATAGGTTCCATGTCTTTTGATCTATTTCTTTATTCGTGGCATCGTGATCTGCATAGACAAAGCCAAAAAATGTGAAAAACAATAAGGAAACACAGCTGAAATACTTCGCGCAATTCATTATTCAGCTCCATCGTAAACACAGCTGAAAACTTTGTGCAATTCATTATTCAACTCCATCGTATCACAAGAACATGGATATAAACTATACTATTAGTACCGTTTAGGTTTTATTTTAGCATTAAGCATTGGAACTATTCTCGAGAAAACAAAATACATTAATAACATAAAATTCATGAATAAAAATACATTTCTTCATTATTGAATAGTATGAATTTAAAATGACAGTTTTGAGGAAGTACTTTAAACACGTGCTTTCGGGAATTAATTTTCAATGCGATAATTCGAGTGAAACTAGTGTCAGTTTATCAACTGCAGTGAACTAGCGATGTTACGTTATCACATTGACGGTGAATGTGTACGGTGACTGTTTAGTACTATCCCGAAAATTTCGGTGTGTGTTAAGAAATGAGAATCAATTGTAACCATCATTCTCTGAAATGATATGATAGGTGTCAGGGTAGCCCAGTGGTTACAGTTCAGAGTAACCACTGTGAATGTTCTGTGATGTTAAGAATCGGCGACAGGCCTACGGCCTACTAAACGCTGAAACCGCTATAATTATATTATTATAGGTGCGAGACTGCTGCGCTTACATTAGTCTATCCAAAATTTCTCGCAGAAAATGTACTTGAGTTCAAGGTTAACTCGCCTAGAAGCAGTAGTGTTAAGAATTCGTCAGAAAATGACACTAAAAAGTACGATCGCTGGACGTATGTTGTGTTTGTTTGTTTGAATAATAGGACTTGTTGTCGTTTACTATAAATGCCGTGTAGTAAAAATGTAATAAAAGTATTGAATAATATACGACAACAATATTTTTTAATTCTAAATTACAAAAAAAAATTCGCATTAGTTACTCATCGAGCGAAATGTTGAGCTCATGTCAATGTTGTGGCATACAAGGAAAATTTTCTATTTATTTGCCTCTTCGAAATCACATGAAGTTTCATTAGAATCAACTTTATCTATATAGCTTGTATTGTCGTGTAACAAACATCAATTTCTTTAAGCATTTTGCGAATCGTTTACTTTATAAAATGTATTTTCGGCACGACACGACACTGTCAAATATTTTCCTAATCTAAAATTATCTCTTCTTTACATATAGGTTCAACCATTTCAACGACGTTTCCCGGTAGTGCTGATGCATTTAAGCTTCATTAGCTCGTTGAGTCGTGAGAAAAATTAGTAAAATTAGGATCTTTTTATCTTCTTCATGAAGGGTGCTTACATTTTTCGATACATTTACTCGATACGATGTAGTCGTAATTTTAATGTCAGATCGACATCATCTCCAGTGAGAATTCGGTCTAGAATAGGTCAACATTTGCTCGACTTTCGACGACATTCCCGCTACGCCGACGTCAGCGAAATTCGATAACCTTCGTTAGAGGCGTTCCGTTACGGCGGCCACTTCTGTGTCGATAAAATAACGCCTCGTCGATTACGTTGCCAAGAAAATGCCATTGTATCGATAAAAAAAGTCAGTGTTAATCGCAACGAACGACGCTGACTCATGCCGAGTGTCTATAATGCTGAAGGAATTCCTTACTCTTTTGCTATTTTCGATAATGGTTTATCCAACATTTAGGATAATTATCGGTAATGCAAGTAAATCACACGCCATCTTCAGATCAACCGCATTTAAAATAAGGTTATAATTGCTGGATAGCTCTAAATTCTCTCGGTTAGTGACAAATATTCTGGTAAACCCTTTGGTAGCTATGTTAAATAAATTAAAATTATAATTGAAATATATAATAAATATTTATTATAATATTTTTTATTATTAATATATAATAAAAATTGAAATATATAATTTTTAACAAAGTTTTTATTAAATTGTCTGTTCAAAGTTTCAATTGAAGTTTATTTTTTAAACTTCATTACGAGCTGCTGCTGTCAAGCTTTAATTAACAATCTATATTAGTTTTGCGACACGGCTTACGAATAAAATTGTTATCATGCTTGACATAATTATAGCGTTTGCCAGTAATATCTTCAATTAAATGACCGTAATTATTATTTGTCTTGAAATACTCTTTTTTTACCGAACCCTTCGATGCGTAAATTTCGTACGTTGACCGATCTAACTCCACAATAATGCTTCGAACAATCTTGCTCATGATCGTGATCTTTGTTAAAAAAACATTTATTAACATATATTACTTACTAAACATTAGGCACCCTCAAATCATACCTACGCACACCCAATTTTTACATGGACGATGGCTTGATTTTTTACGATGCAGTTGCGCAAGAGATGAGCCAATACGCGTGCTAAGTAGTTAGCTTTAGGTGTGGCCTCCTCCATTGTTGACAATGACGTCGCTCTATCAATTAAAAGTTTGGATTCCTCGCCAGAATTATTCGCTGAGAGATCTGCTAATTTATATTACATGCATCGCTAATTTTGCTCGTAATTTCTACGGGTAAGCAGCATGAATTCCTAAATTCAAAACCTGGCAAAACGTATTATGCATGTTTAAAAAAATATAATATTATTGTATGCATAATACAGTATGTGCAAGGCCATAGTTAACGAACTAAAATTGTTTCGTTAAATATTCTAACTGCATAGTATCTGTTAGCTGTTAAATTTCTTCGTAAGTCCGTCATTTTTGATCTTGTCGAGATAAAAGAGGTACAAATTGATAACTGCTGATATCATAGAATCGTCACAACCTCATGCAGTTCTGCTGGGTAACTTTCATTCAGAAAGCATTTTTACGTCACGTTAAGATGAAGATGTAACCCGAATTAATAGCCCATAGCGAACTCTCATTTGTTGGACTCTCAATCGCAATTCCCACCCCCAATCGTGATTCACACTCTTAATTGTTGTCCCACTCTCAGTCGTGACTCTCAAAACCAATCGTGATTCCTACGCTCAATCGTGATTCTTGAGCCATATCGTGATACTCATGCACAATCGATATTCTGACTTCAATTGAAATTCTCACTCTCGGTAGTGATTCTTACCCACAATCGTGCGTGATCCTACTCTTATATTCGTGATTTTCGGGCCATATCGTGATTCCCAAGCTCAGTCGTGATTCCCATTCCCGATCGTGATTCTGACTCGCATTATGTTTGCCACTCACGATCATGATTCCTGTTCGTGTGAATTGTGCCCATTTGACCAGTCAGGCCGTGACTGTGAAGCAGACATATTAATCCGACAGCACAACGGCGTACAAGATCGCGGCGGGAATATTTCCAGCAGCCGCAAGTTATTTACGATGAAGTCGTCCTCGAGAATTTGAATATGTTTAAAATTTTAGTGCCTAAATGGTACCCAAGAGGACCGGATTGTTGGGGAATGAGGTCATGTGAGGGGAGTTTCGGTTGTGGGAGGGAGAGGAGATTTTGATGCCGTATGTGAGGGAAGTTCCGGTCGTGGGTGGGAAGGGAGACTGGGATGCCGTGTGGGGTGAAGTTCCTGTAGTGGGAGAGTGGGAGTGAGGGGAAATTGGTATGCCGGATGTGAGAAGAGTTTTGGCAGTTGATGAAATTATCAGATAAATCGTAAAATTGGTCATAAAAATCTCATGAAATAGCTACTCGGGATATATTTCCTACTTCAAACTGTCAGTTTCGTGGTCATAAACTTATCTCCCTCACACGCACTCCCACCGTATATATTCCCCGATATATTTCAACATTAATATTAATATCTGAATTATCACTAATATTACACAGCTTAATTTAAGTGTAGTAAACGTTAGACTTCTTCTTCTTTACACTAGGCGTTCTGGGCTTGGCGCATCTGTTCGTCATTCTGCATCAGTGAAATGAACTTCCATTGCGCCAATAGAGCTTTCGTTTATTTATCGAAGATGGTATATCATTACTTTTAAACGTCTTTTAACCATGAAGACGTCATTATTTTGAAAATTTTGTCAATCAACCTCCATTTTCTACTCATTGCGCTTGAAAGGTCGATTGTTAAGTACATTATTTCTGTTTTATTTTATTTTTGCGCTAAATAGCAGTGACTGTTGCTAATATTGCTGATCGAGCTTCTGCGACAAAATTCATTAAAGACTATTCTGGCATAATACGATTTCTTTCAAGATTGTAGTTATTTTCTTCAAACTTGTGCCCAAAATTTATATGTCTTATACTTTATTCTGTTAGCCTACGTATCAAATTTAATTCATAATTTGTATCCAATTTAATCACGAAACATAGCTTCACGAAACATGGCTAACAAATGACGCAATCCTTACGTCCAATCCTCGTCAAAACTGACGGCAATAACCTCAGTGAAATGAAATCTTAGAGAAACACAAACCTTCTGTCAGGAAATCGCCTAAAATCTTTCGCTGTTTCCTTTTACTTAAAGATAAAGTAATAAAGACATCTTCGCCTTCCCCTGTAGTCACGCAGGCCGTCAGTCCTCGTGGCAGTCACGCCTCACAAAGAGGCCCTGTAGGCCTGACCTGCTTTCCTTGTAAATCGATAAGCAGGTCTTTATAATCCCAACCGCTATCATGCTCCACATCTTCCATCGATAATCCACTATAATCCCTCCAGCTTAATCGATGGTGACTAACTCATTCGTGTTACGAACTCAGCTCTGCATCCGACTTCCGCGTCCGCTTTTTTTTGGCTCACAGCCAAACTCTGGAATTTTAGGGAACTTTGAGAACAACATTGCCGGAGGTGCGAGAAGATAACTTGAGTTTTTACTCATAGGTGATGGGTGTGCAACTAGTGTAAATATGTCAACGTTGTTTGAGTATATAAGAAGTAAAATAATGATTAACATCAATAATACTCAAATGAGAACATGTTGCATTATTATTTTATCATATACATCTTAATATTTTTGCTTACACTATCAACAAAGCCTTTTTTAAGCTATCATTTTCGAACTTACAAAAAATCTTTCTAAATATATTTTTGATGGCGAACAAATTTTCCATATTTTAACATATATATGAGAATCGACGTGTTTCTTCAACAATACAAGATATATGATATTTTTACGGACTTCAGCCAAAAAATATTTTTCACGAACATTTTAGTGGCCACTTAAGATATTTTTCGAAACCCGTCCTTTGATTTCCAAACAACTTCATTACCTTCAACTATTTCCAGAGCCCTTTCTTATCTGTCACTCCGTGCGGCATGCGGGTGATTATCCTCCTTTTATGTTCTTTCCTATGCCAGCAATTCTGACAATTTTCTGACGGAGGTAAATCGTCTAAATTCTGCAGGTTTAGTTCTACCAATTTACCTCAGTTCAATTATTCAATTTTCCTGAAGTCATATAACTTCTATTCGTTAGAGAATTGATCTTTCTAATCAGTCTCCTAATTTTTGTCAGAAACATTTATTTTTTCTTTTTCTTCTGCGCAATCAATGGGATTTTTTGGCATAAATTTAATTCTTTAGTGCAGGAATTCGTTCATTCTATTACAAATTTCTCGTCGAATTTTCTCCCCAAGCAGAGGTCATTGAGTCCGCGCTTCTTTGTCTCCTGAAAAATTTATTTTTTTTTGTCTATTAGCGTTTCATTTTTCTTTGTACAACAAAGATGGATCCATCACTTTTATCCACACTTTATTCTTGGTGGATTTTTAGTCGGTTGCGTGCAAGTTATTGCAGCCATTAATCCACTGTCCTCCGCGGACAAAGCCCGGAGCGCTAGAGGGAGTGGTCGTTACACCTGCGGACGCCGATCGATGGCCGTGTTGCTCATCCCGGACACCGGACCCGGAACTCCTGTCTTCCGGGACCCGATTCCAGGTATGGCGGACCCAGAGCTACGGCCTTCCGGACCCCAATTCCAGGTATCCCAGCGCCTCAAATGCGCGGGAACATTCTCGAGCAGACGCGCGTTCCGGAAGCAAAGTAAAAAGTGGAAAATGGCATTTCGGGTGCTAGTGCCACAGATACTTAATGCACTTTGTTCGAATTGAGAGCTTGGTTTGAAAAGCACAACACACGTGTAATATGCTGAGCAGAATGTAAAAGTTAAAGCAATGCTTGGCGTAGAATCAAAACTGTTGCATGCACACAAAATGGTAGAGAAAATTGGGAAGCTCGATGCAAATCAGACTCTTCTTTGCACGTTTAAAGGGAAACGCGTTATTTCTAAAAGGAAATAGACGAGAAGATAAGTACACGTACTGAGACCGAGAATTTATTTTCTCGCCAAGCTAAGCTTTATCGTGGCAAAACTTTCATTGAGAATCGAACAAAAATCTACAAAATTTAGAATGCTTAAATTACATGGTGTCATGATCACTCTGATTAAGAGGATTTTAAATAAATCTTTGCTTTTAAATTAATCGATAGAAGAGCCCTCGCAAATCCCTGAGAGGCCCCGGTTGCGGATAGCGACAGATGGTGACCTCATTTCCAGTCTTCAGTAAGCGGACTTGAATTAATTAGCCGGCAATTATCAAGCAAGTTTTCGGTACCATTCCTTTTTCTTCGGTGCCATTCACCATTTCTTCCTTTTTTAATTATTATCCTGGTTACAGTTAACATGCTTATTTGAATTTTATTTTTGCATCAATGTTGAAGAATTTTTTTATTTTTTAATGATAAAATCAAATTCTATTTTGAATAGTACATGATATTTTTTGGGCGAGGTTTGAATACATTTTGTTTACATTTTTCGGTTTAAATTATCGTATTAATGAGATCCAATTTAGGTATATAACAAATGGAGCAGACTTCACTTGTATTTTTTTCGTCGTGAAAGTGTGAGTGAATAGAAACTCGGTGAGCTTAAAATGACAAACAAACAAAAAACACCGGAAAAATTTTCGACAGTAAACTCTCCTGAAGATTCGAGCGGAAATTTTTTCGAGTTTTGAATTCACGAAACGTCGAAAAAAAAATAAAAAATGAGCGTTCCGGTCTTTCGGCTGAAAACGATGGAAGACTTTTTGTGCGAGTCTCAAGGCTCATTTATGCAGGCATCAAAAATATCGAAGCTGACCTATGGTCGTCGTCCATTTTTCTGAGGCGTCCCTGACCCTCTAAGCTGGAGATGCAAATGTTTGAGTGCTCATGCATCCAGTCTTTCTGTCTTGACCCGTCAAAGGATGTCAGAATTTCATCCATGGACCCCGGGCTTTTCTTTCATCCGAGTCCGCTCCAAAACTGGAGCAGGAAGCTCGTGAACTTTCCGTATAATAGGAACGCTCTGAGCAATATTCTCATGCCTCAGTACTTTGCTTATCATTTGCATCTGTATTTTGATTTTCGTTGTGTAAAAGCCGACATCGATTTAACTGAAGATCAAAAAGCACAGTTTTTGTCAGGTTTTTGAATCATTATCGCTGTTTCCAATGAATCTCGGGGCAATTATAGAATTTGCGTTCCTACTCGGCACAGGAGAATAAATCTATTCTTTGGGCCTGGACACAAGCAGATGCTCTGCTATTTTTCGCGTTTCTCTTATCAAAGTCCTGACATCTGTTCCTTTTTATAGTATAACTCCATATACTCTTTAATCTAAAGGTGAACATTTTTCTTCTAAAATTTAGCAAATTCAGCCTAAAAACGGAGCTTTTATTGAATATATATTTGTAGGACAAATACAGCACGCTGTGCCGAACTCTCGAGAAGCAATCAATCATCCCGTGCCAATCAATTAATAATTCAAAGCTTGCGTAGTAGACGAGTGACGAGGTCGTCGGGTGGAATCGTTGCATTTGAGTGACGAGGTTGTCGGGTGGAATCGTTGCATACGAGTGACGATGTCGTCGGGTGGAATCGTTGCATTTGAGTGACGAGGTCGTCGGGTGGAATCGTTGCATACGAGTGACGAGGTCGTCGGGTGGAATCGTTGCATTTGAGTGACGAGGTTGTCGGGTGGAATCGTTGCATACGAGTGACGAGGTCGTCGGGTGGAATCGTTGCATACGAGTGACGAGGTTGTCGGGTGGAATCGTTGCATTTGAGTGACGATGTCTTCGGGTGGAATCGTTGCATTTGAGTGACGAGGTCTTCGGGTGGAATCGTTGCATTTGAGTGACGAGGTCTTCGGGTGGAACCGTTTTTCACAGATTCCGTTTCGTCGGAGTCATTGCGTCCGTAAAGTGTCGAATTTTATGGCCGTCGTTTCAGTCGTTGATAATTTACGGCCTCTGGAATACGGCTCACAGCGCAGCCGTTCAATGCGATGGCGCTCAAATGGCGATAAGGGAGGCTTTGAAATACGGGAAATGCAAACGTTCCATCATTCAGAATTATCATTCAAGCTTTTGCAATTTTTAGTAAGGGATTCTTTGTTTAGGTCAACTGCGATGAAATTTCGACTTCAAATTCTAATAATTTAAATTGTTATGATCGTTTAAACACCCAGGTAAATACACCACCTAATAATTATTGATTTGAATCGAAGGTTCAATGTATTCTACATTATGCATCTAATTAATTTTTTTATTAATGACATGGTACATACACTGAATTATGTAACCGTATTTTACATTCTACAAATCATACGAATATTCGGAGCGAAACGAGATTCAAATGAACATAAAAGGTTCACAAATAAATCGATGATTGGATAATATAAAATAAATGTCGTTAGAATTATTTGAAAAAATTATTTACACTTTTATTGGAATAACTTCTATTGTCTTTATAAAGACTTGCTATTATGTCATTTTTTGTGCAGTTGACTCGACAGCAATAATTGCCCTTATCAATACTCCACCATAAACGCGTTATCCGAAATATCAATTTTGCATAAGAAGAGTGACAAAACACTGTCCTAATCATTTTTTAGTAGGCCGAAAGAATTGAATACTAAGCAGTACACACGTATCATTTTCAACGGAGTAAAAATGACATCCCGAAGGCCGATGAAGTCAAATGTTAGGGGCTCTTCAGACCATCAGGCTGAGGCCGAAAAGATGCTCCAGAAAGCACGCATCGTTGCATCGTTTGAATATCATTTACATCACAAGCTCCTCTCGGATGCGCCTCTAAACTTCTTGCCGTAACTCTAATCTCAACTCGAGGCCTTAATTTGAGCTTTTAGCAGCCATTGTGGAGCTCAGACATTGGCGCTAATGTTGTTTGCAGCACCCAGTTCGGTAACCTGCCCTCCACGTGACCCCAGCAGTCTAATTTCACGCGCCCACATAGCGCTTTAATGACTTTGCACCGAGCATTATGACAATAAAATAATGCTAATTGAATTCTGAGGGATTGTGACCCCAATAGCATCATCGGTTGTTGGGATATTTAGCAGCATCATTCGCACGCGTTTAGGCTAATTAGAAGCAATTGGTTTCCCATTTCGTGTCCATAAATTTTTGGAAAATATGAGCAGTACTGAAGGCTGTATAATTTTCCAGTGTACAACGAGTTTATGTTGTAAGTATTATGCAGGATTATCTACAATACCACCAGTGTACAATAAGTTTATGATGTAAGTATGATGCAGGATACAATACCAAATCGTTCATATTGTTAAATTATCCCATTATTCTCAGTGCTGACTGAAATAAGATAAGTTGTTCAACATTACAAAATCAGCCTAAATCTGCGAGGCGGCGTTTAAAGGTCATACGCCGCTCTAGGCGTCGAAGTAGGTCACGGGCTGACCTTCACTTTAGGCCTTATGAGCAGCTGCAAAAAAATGTTTTCTATTGATACGTTCAATTTTAATGCAATAAAAGTTTGCACTCGAACGATGACGAGCCTTCCAGGACTACTCAAAAAAATTATTACCATGATGTCGAAAAAGCAAGCACAGCACCCTGCCCTACCTTGACCTCAATAACAGTGCTGGACATGGTGTTTTGACGCGTTATTCGAAGCGTTATTTCTACGCGTTATTTTGACACGGTATTTTGACGCGTTATTTTGACGCATTATTTTGACACGTTATTTTGACACATCATTTAGACCTATTATTTTGACACGTTATTTCAAAGCGATATTTTGACGCGCTATTTCGACGCATTATTTTGAAAAATTATTTTGACGCGTTATTTTTTAAATTTATTTTAAAAATTATTTTGACGCGTTATTTTTAAAATTTATTTGAAATATTCTTTTGACGTGTTATTTTGACGCGTTATTTTTGAAAAGTTATTTTGACGCGTTGTTTTGATAATATATTTGAAAAAAATTTTTACGCTTTATTTTGACGAGTTATTTTGTCTCGTTATTTTGACGCTTTATTTGATGCGTTATTTTGGCGCGTTATTTTGGCGCATGAATTTGACGCTTCATTTTGGCGCGTTTTTTGACGTGTTATTTGACGCGTTATTTTGACGCGTTATTTTGACGCTTTATTTTGATACGTTATTTTGATAATTTATTTGAAAAATTATTTTTACGCTCTATTTTGTCTCGTTATTTTGACGCGTTATTTTGACGCTTTATTTGATGCGTTATTTTGACGCGCTATTTTTACTCGTTATTTGACGCGTTATTTGACGCTATATTTTGACGTTATGTTTTGACGCTTTATTTTGACGCGTTATTTTCGCGCTTCATTTTGACGCTTTATTTTGACGCGTTATTTCGACGCGTTATTTTGACGCGTTACTTCGACGCGTTATTTTGACGCGTTACTTTGACGCGTTACTTAGACGCGTTATTTTGACGCGTTACTTTGACGTGTTACTTCGACGCGTTATTTTGACGCGTTACTTTGACGTGTTACTTAGACGCTTTGCTTTGACTTGTTATTTTATCACCTTATTTACATGCGTTATTTGAAGCTATGTTTTGACTCGTTATATTGACGCGTTATTTAACGTGTTATTTTGACGCGATATTTTGACACGTTATTTCAACGCCTTATTTTGACTTGTTGTTTAGACGCGTTACTTTGACTCGTTATTTATACGCTTTATTTTGACACGTTATTTCAACACTTTTTTGAGGCGTTATCTTTACACGTTAATTTGACGCGTTATTTTGCGCGTTATTCTATATACGAATATTACACTAATATTACAGGATTATATTCTACACTTAAATTCAAATGAGGATTTGCAGTGTAGATTACAGTTAACACTCATTTTCAAATAAGGCATTGCGGTGGAGATTGTACTTTAAACTTGCCAGAGCTGTTATTTGTCTTGAGTTTAAGAATTTATGCTGTTTGGCAATTAAATCGTAATAAGATTACGATCGTATATAAGATTAAAATTGTATTCAAAATACTCAACTTGCAGCTAAATCTCAGTCACCATATTTTGTAAGCTATTATAGGAAATTGAAAGATTTGTTTTAATTTCTAAAACACCAGTGGAAATCGCATTCTTAATTTAGTATGTTTTTGAGCAAGGATGTTTTCGATAAATTTGCTGCCCTGTTCGACGAATTGTCATACAACGCTCCTACCGACCTGTCAGTTGCCGGCCGGCACGTGAAAAAGGCACCTTTTTGCCATTTTTTTATTTAACACAATAAACCCGTACCATAGTTAAACAAAAAGAGAAACCGTTTATTTCACGGGGCAGCAGGCTATGAGAATGCTGGTCACACCGTTTTTTCGGGGTTATTTCAAATGGTTTACTCAAGCAATTAACGATATTGTATAATTTACTGCGCCGAATAAACAGAGTGATATTTATCGAATTGGGGTTCAATTCAAAGGTGATACAATATATTTGAGGGTCTTTTAATTTAATAAAAAAAACCGGGCACGAGGAAATAAATTGTTTCCTATAATTTTGTTTTTATTATTGATAAACGTAATTCGGGCAGCTATTCGTGTAATTTATCTTTGTACTCAAGACATCATAGAATGGAAATTATAAATACTGATAAGTATGTAGAAATTTCTAGCTAAGATGTAGTTTTCAAAATATCCCGCTCATTGTAAACGATGCCATTTCTCATTGCATCAGCGATTGCTGCAATGAATATCCGAGTTATCGGACATAATCATGTACATTCCATCAAGCTTTTAGGCTAAGATGAAGGGTTATTCGTCAAGACGTATCTTGTGTTAACGGATATCTGAGAGTCACGTCTGATCTCGCAGCCATCGGAAGCTCGTTTGCGCCTGCCCAAGTCGATACGATTGACACGGCGACGGCTTGACTTACGATCATGATGCGCCCAAGGCCTACGCTGCGATTTTTTTCACACTCCGTGTTGCCTTAGTTCATTTTTTGCCTTATCCATTTATACCATGTTTTTCTTCTTGTGTCGTATTATATCAGTCTGCTCGTCGAGTAATTCTTATAACTAGGGTGCCATCATAAAGTTTCAATTTGCCACTTCACTAAAACTGTTATATTTTATTTTAAATCAAATATTGCTTCCATTTTTTTGCGTCCTGTTTTAATATTTTCATCAACAACAATCTCACCCTATTGACATTTCGACCATTCAAAATAATTGTATTCTCTATTTCCAAAGTCTTAACGAGCGATATTCCTGTATAAAGATTACCTTTACTCCTTACGTCAGCCTTGATTCCATTCTCCTGATGTCGCCCATCAAAGAACTATTCGTATCCATCACAAAATGCGTTGTGTCATAATCCAGCCGTGAAGTGCAAAATCTCATAAAATTTTCTCCGAAGTTTTGAAATTAAAATTGCGTCTTGTGCCCACCTGGTCTCGTTCGTCCGCATTTTTTAAAATTGGATGCGTGGGCGGCAGCAGCTTTTTTTTCAGCCTACATTATGGCCAGAGTCTTCCATGCCTTTACTCTGGCTAAGTCCTGCAGGCTAAGGACTTGCTTGGGTTTTTTCAGCCTACGTACAACAGCCTAAGCCTTCGCGTAGGCTAGCTGAAGAGGTTTGTAGCGCCTTGGTCTTAAGCCTTTGTCAGGCATTCATTTCGATATTAGGGTTCAAAATTTTTCCCAAAGAGAATAGTTTCTGATAACTGTCAAATATCATATCCATCGTGCAGGACTTTAGCATTTTCATTGCTTTAACACCGGTTAAAATAGTTAGATAAGCGGGTGGATCATAAATGAATTATTAATGATAGATTTTCAGAATTATTTATGCCTTTCTACTAAACTTTAATAAAAACCTGAATCATGACTGTAATATTCCGTTTTCCGTATACTCGTATTTTCATCAGTTTTCTTAGCTGTTCCCTACATCGATCGTCGTTTTTCTAGCCAGCGTCAAGCTCTCCTCATAATTTTTTCAGCTTTAGATGCACTTTCGATCCACGCATGATTTTATTTCAAATTTAAACATCTGCTTCATTCATGAAACTGCCATTCACGGAATAGGCTGAATGAATATCCGAGCTTGCGTCCATACCGCATGCGTGAACGCGTGAATAACAGACAGATTATGCCGCTCGATGCCCCGAAGCTGTGAATGCATTTTAAATGTTAATGCGCGCTCGATTATGGTTATGGCCTTAACAAAATTTAGAGTCGCCCAGGCTTCTGGTAATCCAAATCAGAAGCTGCCGCGTCTGTAACTTTTCACTTGGAGGGAGTTACAGCTTTTCGAACAGAGAGGCTGACTTCCTGGAACCTCCCACACTAGAAAATAAAGTGACTGCCAAGTCGACCATACGAAGAATGGCTATGAGGGAGATAGAAATGAATGATATTGACTCGCATTTCATACGAAAGCTTGAATGAAGACGTGAATATTTTAAATCAAGTTTTTCTTTTTAGTTGATAACTAAAAATATAAAACTGCTTACATAATTTGCAATAACACTTAAACACGATGGTTTGAAATTTCACCTATAGCTAAGAAGCAAGTTTTTTTCTGTGAATTACCATTAAGGACATTTTATTGACAGGCCAATGCTTTCATGGAATTGTTCCTAGACAATTGCCTAAGATGCAGTGAATTAAGAGAAGATGAAACCAAGGCGGAATCTTTAGATTTATAAATGTATAACTATTGACTAACACTTCACTGAATATCAGAGTATGCAGAGGAATTTTCAAACGATGCTCCTGACATTTTAAACCATTGTTGATTAGTTTAGTGAACACTAAAATCACTTTCGATAATTCGAACTTGATAATGAGCTTGATCTATAATTCTATCTGTGTATTCGAAGCCTATAAACTATAGGTACGTCATTCAACAAAGAATTAACCATTATTTACAGACACTTTACGGATCCGTTAATACTATTCGTACCTGGATGCCAAGATCACCGTCTAGGTACAGAGGGTTTTCCGCTAGAAGTACATGCAGCCTTAGACCCTCCACGAGAAATACTCCAAAAGCTTAATGTGTATATCATTCAATAGCGCATATCATTCTTGTGTTTGTTTCTGATTTTAAGTTCTATATGAAATATCAATCGAAAGTGAACGTCAGTAAAACGATAATTTGGAAAATTAAATCAACAAACTAATGCTTGGTATTAAAATCACTTGGCTGCTTAAGTCGCAAATTTACCAGGAATTTAAAAGTAAAGAAAATAGCCAAAAATTTCACCATTTCTTATAAGAGAAACCGTTTCGGAGTCCAGCTCCATCGTCCGTTCAAAACCTAGAACACAGGTACAAACAATTAGTAGCCTAAAATTCATATTCAAACAATTCACCTAAACGTGAGGACATTGCGCATCTGCGCATCTGTGCATGATCTGCAGAGCGCATCTGCGTATGTCGGTATGTCATCGCGCAATTTTTATACTAGGCTTGCAGAGCATAGGGGCAGGAGTTATAGAACTGGGAACATACTTGCGCATCCCCCTCATTCAGCCGTACGTATTCATGCCGAGCAGTGCAACGTCCCGGTGTCCAATAGTGATTTTAGAGTTTTAGCCTCCACAACCGGAGTTTCTGGCCTACGAATTTTAGAATCTTTATATATTTTCAAACAAAAACCCAGTTTAAATGCAGCATTCAGTTCCTATCCTCTAGAAATTGTAAATAGATAGTACCCTCTCTACATGTTATCTCATTTTTATTTCTGTTATCTTCGATTTTAGTTCTAATGTCCTCAAGTTTAGGTGAATTGTTTGAATATGAATTTTAGGCTACTAATTGTTTGTACCTGTGTTCTAGGTTTTGAACTGACGATGGAGCTGGACTCCGAAACGTTTTCGCTTATAAGAAATGGCGAACTTTTTAGCTATTTTCTGTACTTTTAAATTCCTGCTAATGTTTGGTACCCTAGACATCATGAACTTTTTCTTCGTGGCTAGTTTCCTGCAAAAAAAATACGTCACAGAGATGCTTGAATATTCAACTTATTCTGCTGTGAGTTGTTGTAAAGCTAACAACTATCAGCCAAATTTTAGAGATAAAAAGTATTAACTTATTGCCTGATATATCGATGGACTAACTCCTTTAACGATAGACGAGAAAATATATGATAAATACTGAGTCGTTGTATAAATATAAATGGTTCCCTATATAAGATGATGAAATTTTATGAATCGTGAGGTCAACAAAGACATCCCAGTCGTCTGATAAGTGCACAAACACGAATATTGTGAATTAACAACGATTCATATGCTCACATGATAACAAATGGTCATTATTGCATTAACAAACACTTTCAATAGTGTTAAACAAATACATACCCAAGATAAAAATTCCCAAGCATTATTTCACTTTTACTTATATCAAACAAATGCCTTTTAAATCAATAAATAGATGTTTATATCATTTATTCCATAAAATAAACAAACACAGTTGACCTCCTCCTACCCCGCCATGCCCGCAGGTTTGCTCCGCGGTCGATGCTCGCCGCTCATTCATATTGCAGGACCATTCTGAGAAGCTCCTCTGTACACGCCGTGCGCTTCTTGTCGGCTTACTCTCACTGTACAACTGTACTTCCCTTCATTATACAGCTATACTTCCCTTCTTTATACTCATACAACTATACTTTCTCTCATTATACAACTATACTTCCCTTCATTATACAACTATACTTTCCTTCATTATACAACTATACTTTCCTTCATTACACAGCTACACTTTCTTTCAGTTTACAGCTATACTTTCCTTCACTGCACAATTATAACTTCCTTCTCTATACAACTATATACTTTCTTCCAATATTCATTGATATTTCTTAGAACTTTGCAAAATTGCGGCCGCATTTCTAAGGTTGACTTTTTCTGTCAGTATTTTTTTCCTCGTTCGAATTTAGTTTCCTTGCTGGCACGAGATCCTCATTGGAGAGCAGGTGCTTCCCCATCACTTAAGCTCCCATACCAGCCCCTAATACCGCTCCCCACGGCCGTCCTCAGCCTCAGATGCCCCTTTATGGACACCTCCCGATGGCCCTTTATGGACACCTTCTGATAGGGTAAATCCTCACCAGACACCCTTTATGGTATGGTTCCTAGAAGCTACTGATTGGTCTCACTCCGGGCCGGATGAGCTAAGGAAGCTCGTCTGCCCACCGCCTGCTAACAAGTTAGATTGTTTCTTGGAAGCGCCTTGATCTGCTGCCGGTCTCTAACTTATTTCACAAAACTAACACAGTCTTCGACGCAGGCCGCTGACTTCCATCAACAAATTCGATGTCGTTTGCTGAAAGAAGCCTATTCTTCCAGGAAACTATTTTCTGATAGTTCTTGTTTTGTTTGCTTGTTTGAGAGGAGCTATAGTCGCTTCGTAAGACGATCAGTTGTCTTAAAATACTTTTTCTCGCAGGAATATTTTCATATTTTTTTGTTGAGCTCTGGTGCTGAGTTTACACATGAAAGTGGCGTCTATTTGATTCGTGAATTTTTTGAATTCTTCATTTTATCGGTTGCTTAAACTTATCTTGCTTGTTGAACGAAGATGATGATGCAAATTGCCTAATGAAATTGGCGCGATTAATTTAGCAATCATAACCTAGCACTAATATAGTATATAATAATCTGCTCTGTAATTTTTTCAATTCCGCTTTACGGTTTTACCACAATAAAAGATTGAAATTCGATTGGACGACCAATGCAGTACACCTTTTATCCATCAATTAGTCAGGCAAAAGCCATCAAAGCCTAATATTTTTTACCACTACAGGGCTTGAAGTTTCATTAGATCCGCTCGCTTCAGCGCTCTAACTAATCTCTGTGGTAGCCATCGTTTGCTCTGATATTCCTGTGGGTCCGGGGGACCGAACTCGTGGCCATCAGGTTGATATTTTAAGCCGTACACGAGGAAGGAAAAATGTGCCGTGTTTTCGTAGGCTAGGAGGAGAGAGAGTCAGCGATTAGCAAGGATTTCCAAGTAATCCTTCCTATATTCGTTTTCGTAGGCTAGGAAGAGAGAGAGTCAGCGATTAGCAGGGATTTCCAAGTAATCCTTCCTATATTCGCTTTCGTAGGCTAGGAAGAGAGAGAGTCAGCGATTAGCAAGGATTTCCCAAGTAATCCTTCCTACCTTCTGTTCGGTGAAAGTCTCCGCAACGCGTCAACTCGAACGTTCGTCATATTCAGGACCCGACAGGCGCCAATATTTTTACCATGTAACCAAAATGAAATTCGTCCCTGAGATGAAAGTTGGGAAATTTGTAGCTGGGCTCAAATGATAAAATAGTTATTTATAATAGACTATTCATAAAATAGTCTATTTATAATCGTGTTCCGTACAGTCCCCTGTACCGGTGATCGAAACTGACAGGCAGGTACAAAATTTTTTTTAAATTAGAACTAATTTAATCTTCACTCACAATATGGTTCACTTCACTACGGGGCTAAGGCATCATAATCAATAGAGCATTGCCTTCTATTTTCCAGCCTCAAACCCATATAACAATCCGATCAGTTTTGTCTATGACGTACACGACATCTTCTCAATGTTTTCACGTTATTACGCGACTACTGCTCCACTTCTACTGCTACGCGACTACTGCGTCGCGACTATTGCGTCGCGACTACTGCGTCGCGACTATTGCGTCGCGACTACTGCGTCGCGACTACTGCGTCGCGACTACTTCTTCGCGACTACTGCTTCGCGACTACTCCTTCGCGACTACTGCTTCGCGACTACTCCTTCGCGACTACTTCTTCGCGACTACTGCTTCGCGGCTACTGCGTCGCGACTACTGCGTCGCGACTACTTCTTCGCGACTACTGCGTCGCGACTACTGCTTCGCGACTACTGCGTCGCGGCTACTGCGTTTGAAGTGGCCGCATCAATTGTGATGTCTCCGCTCTATTCAATTCCCTTGGTCTATGACCGACCACCCGTTCTTATCTGGACGCCCGTCCAGGTTTTGGTTTACATCAAATGCGTGTTTTGGTTCACATGAAGCATTTTTTCTGAGAGAGTGCCAGTATGAAGCGTTGTAGCGTGGGCTTCATTTCTGAGAATGCTGTCTCAGCTCTCATATCCGAACAACCTAGTCATGTGTGAAGAAGAGCAATATATTCTGCTACTGATAACACTACTAGGAACTCCTGACGGCAACTATACTTTCCTTTGAAACAAACGTGAATCATGACAACTTTGACAAAAATTACTAGATACTTTGTTCACGTACTGAAGTCGCTCACTTCTCGGGAAACTAACGCCACATTTCGCATAATATGACGATTTTCGGAGGAAATATTTTTTCAAATAGAACTTAGATATTCTTGAATGCAGGAGTACTGCTATCGATCTGCAAGTACATATATTCTATAGCTTTTGGACCTTGCTATCTATTTAATAGACAAGATTGGAACATATATTTACTTTTCAACTATACGTCAAAATATTAGTGCAAATAATAAGTGCTTAAGGGGGTTTTACAATCAGTATTCCTTTGCATTAAGCTGTCACGTAGCCTCATGAGGAGTGGCACTTAAATCAATCACTTGTTTTTACACGGAAATCAAAATTTGAGCGCACAGGAATTGGATAGCTTCTTAATGAATGGAGTTCCGCTTTGAGCTTTATTTGCCGATGCTACATTATATAATGTTATTTATGATTATATTGGAGGTGTCAAGGGAGGCTTATAGTTCCGTCTTTCATTTTTTCAACTATTTTAGATTCAGCCTAGCTGTAAAATATTAATAGCTTTAAAAAAATTAGCATGGCATTGAGGTAATTTATTATTATATAAACATTTATTTCAATTTATTGATTCCAAACGATTTCGTCGCAACTTCAGGTCCTACAGTGGCAGTTAGTTATCAATAATTGCGAACCAGAAAGAAACGCCCTACGACGAGGTTTTGCAGGAAACGTGAACGCGAGGGGTTTTGCACAAATGAGGAGACTATACGAGCTTGGCGACTGCACTTGAGAAGCCAGTGAGACTGTGTGCAAAAAAATGATGCACTTCTTGCCCTTTTATGGGTCATGTTAAGCTAGTTTGATCCGGCAAAAAAGTCGTATCAGAGCTACGTGCAGGATGTGTTGCGATTTGGACAATTTTTGCCCATGTATTTCTTGGGATTCTGCTTCAGTCGTCCCGACGTCACTGAATTATGATTTAGTTTTCAAGATGTCTGAATTGTGCCTCCGTCGTCCCGAAGTCTCTGGTTTGTCCCGCCTCGGCTGTTCGACGTCTCTGGTTTGGTGCAGCCGAGCTTGCCGATTACGACGTTCTGATTAATGATGCTGCTAAATGGGCTTATTATCTCCGTAATGAGAACCACGCTCGCCCAAGCCTGCAAATCCTACTCGAGTCCCACGCTGGATTTCCTATATGTACGCGTATACAATCTGTGATTCTGAGACAAATTGGGGAAAATAACCATGTGAGATTTGCTTCACATACGAAATATTCTAAGTGGTTTTCTTGCTGAAATTGGTAGACAGTAGAAATATTTCAATACCCGGCAGTGGTTTATTTCCCGGCAGTGGTTCTCCCAATTTTTGCATTGGGAGACTCCCGAACAGACAATGTCATTACTGATTGTTTCCTTCTGTCCGCGATGAAGGAAATACTACGATTTATTTATCTACACATTAAAAATCTGATGTGCAGCTCGTAAATGTGTAGGGAGTTTTGACTCATTACACTCGTTTTATTCCAGAACAATGATGCGTAGTTGCTGCTGTGCCACGGGCTTACGTGGTCTGCTGCAGTGTTCAAGCGGTCTGATGCTGGTTGTACGTAGACGGATGCTTGGTACACGTGGCCCAGTACAGGGTTCACGAGGCCCATTACAGGGTTCATGTGGCTCACCACAGGGTTCATGTAGTACGGCGCTGGATTCACGTGGCTCACTACAGGGTTCAAGTGGCTCACTAGAGGTTCACGTGGCTCACTAGTATGTAGGTTCACGTGGTCCACTGTAGTGATGAACGCAAATTCGAAGCGCAGCGCAAAGCTCTAATTGCCTTCAAGGCTCCCTTCACAAGTGACTCTTCATCTACGCAACGGCCGCCCCAGCATCGCACTTCGTGACCGATAACATTGCGAGCCCACAAGCGGCATGCACCTATATGTCATTGATTAATTTTATTATGATCAAATAAATAAATGCAAATGTTCCTTGTAACGAATGACATCAAATCTATCTATTTTAATATAAATTTTAGATGCTCCTGGAGATAAATTCTAACCTTATTTAGTGATTTTTTTAGCCTCTGCCGGAATATTCAAAAATTTTGCTGAAATTATGTTCTTCTTTTAAGTAAGCCCACTTTGGTGACGAGGAATTTGACACCCTTCTACACTTGGAATTCATGAGTGTGATAAGAATTGTGAAGCTCTGCGAACTATGAACAAATATTTATAATGTTTAGTATAATATTGGATCATTATTCATTTAACTTCACCAATAGATAAAGATACTGAGCGTAAATCGTGTTGCTCGCTCAACCACAAAATTATGACAGGATCCGTGGGTCGGCTATGGCGAGCTGCCTCATTTTAATTAAAGGTGAGGGAGCTTCTAATTGTGAACATTTCTCGGAATATTCGCCGCCAGTCGAGTTTTCCTGAAGTCTGGTTTCCAGGCCGCTGCAAAATAAGAAAGCCGTGCGATTTTTTTGGCGTTCGGCAAAACACGTGGGCTTTTTCAGTACTCGTAGGCTGAACGTAGGAAAATAAGGTTGTTCCACAATTATTTTTATGCTTTATTTAAGTTCTGAAAATATCTAGTAGATTTCTAACATTCTTTTTCAAACGTTGGGATTTTTGACATTGAAATTAAATTTTCTTCATTTTTTGTTTTCACGAATGTATGTTTCTCATATATATCTCTCTCTTCTCGCGGATTTGTTTCTGAAATTAATCTTTAACACATGTATTCTTTATTTTATTCGTACGATTTCTTTACACGTGTTATCATTTATTCGTCTAACCCATGATTTCCAATTTCTCCTTTAATAAAATTTTCATCCCACCCTGCATTTTATCCGTGTTATAGCGAGGAGCATCCATTATTCCATATCTAGGTTTTACGAATCAACGCTTTACTAGCATTTAGCATAGTTATTCTATCGCCTCTATGGAGGATACCGTTTTCCTGAAATGCCTGCTACTGTTATGCTCACTCTTCTAACAATACCTTATAGGATACCTCATTTTTAATATGTATGCCCATTAGCTCTTTATTTTATACATATGTTTGTGTACGATATCTACTATTTCTATTTCTTATATTTATTCTTTAAGTTATTTCATATTTCTTTTTACTGTTTTCCCATTTTTGTTTTGGTCATCTACCGGTGCAATGTAAATTAGACCTAAGATCATGATAAGTACATTCTAGTGATTTTACTACATATATTTAATGACTATATATTGACCAAATCTCTGTGAATGATATCCTCTTCCTAAAATTTTTACACCATTATACATTTCTTACCATTTCTTTATATAGAATAATATTTAATTCTGCACCCTAATGCTCACTATTTTCACTTGAAATCTATGCAGGATATCTTCTACATTTGTGCACCATTACGTACACTATTTTCACCAGACCCGCTCCAGGTAGAGAGTTAACGCCAATTTGCCACACTGGCAGTGCCTATTTTTGTCCCATAATCGCGTTACAGACGAAGAATCCAATGACAGAGTCGCAGTTGCCGTGCGCGGCCGTCACGCCACAAAACTCTGGTCGCTCTCTGGTTCTTTTCTAGTTCTAGATATCAAAGGAGCCTTTATTCTCAAGATCGTTTTCTTGTTCTTATGTTAGGTTTTCTGAGAACCTACGTTAGTTTGTTGTTATTCTAGTTCATGGTGGTGTTTTACGGTAGCCTCAATTCTTTAGCTGTTCATCTAGTTCTTGTTTTGGCGTTTGGCTTCGGTTTTTTGGCTCTCCTTCTAGTTCTTGGTGGAATTTTAATGGTTCCTCGGTTCTTTAGGCAATGCTGGAGGAAGAAACAGTCACGAGCACAAAATAAGGAAGTCGAAGACGAAGAAAACTAATAAAACAGGTACAGAATAAAATGATGTAGTGGAAATTGGATTAGCAATGACACATCCACTCCAGAATTTTTGACAAACCTGTGGAGATATTGAAATTATCACGAGAGTATGGCTAAATATAAAATATCACTGAAACAGCGTCATAAACAAGCTTCCGCTATGCTATGTAAAAGGAAGTTTTGGAGTAAAAAATTCGACAAATTTTAAAATATAAATTTTTGGAAAATCAATAATAGCCAGCAGTGAAACATCGCTGGAAAAATGAAATGATCGCTGGAAATGAAAAAAATATATAAAAAATTTGCCATATATGCGACGTAAAATTTAATTAAATGAACGTAAATATTAATTCATCCTCAGATAATGTCTAATTATGAATTTCGTTGGCTCATATACGAATTTGCAGGTGACTTGCCAATTAATCGTTTTGGCTGGGATATTTGCGCAGAATGACGTCGGTTTTTCTACGTTATAATTTTTATCCATTTTCCTCAATATTTTCCATAATTGTTTTGGTATGTTCGTTGATAATGATGAATATATGTTCGTCAGAGCTTCTATGTGGGCGGACAGAAGCGTTGTCGCTCTGTTGATTGTTGGCTGTATTTGGCCACCACACAACGCCACTGTTTGCTGAGCGAATGTGTTTGGATGTTGGCTTCTGTTCGGCGTTCCTGTTGAATTGTTTGTTTGGTGGCTTCCTACCAAAGTCGTGAGGGATAATGCTTTGGATTATTGCTTCTGAGTTTATTAATGTTATTCCTTGACTATAAAAGATAGATCAATGAGTCTATTAATGAATACTCCGCACAAAACATATTAGTGTTATAAGGATGTTCACGTCGTACTCAAATTAGATGTACATTTTCTGTCTTTCTTTACATGACTTTGCGTTTATGCTCGTAAGTAAAGGTTTGGGAATAATTTATTGTGGGTGAATTCTATTTTATACGCAGAACTGCTCGTCATGTTTGAACATTAAAGGGAATTTCGGTGTTTAACTCTCACCGCCAGGTATGTTAAGCCTGTTACCGAACTAAATTTAGCTAGAACAAAATCAAACAATACATGCAACGAAAAATATGCTTACATTTTTCCAACTTGCTTTTGCGTGAATATTCTTCTAAAATTGTCAGCATAATCGATTGATATTTTTTCCATATCACCTCACCTAAAATAAACGTGAAAATAATGAAATCTTGGAATTAGTTTCCGTAGACTCACGGCGTACCAATGAATTTCCTCGTTCAAGACTGGCTCGTAGCTTGGTCGTATAAACGCTTGAGCCTTTCTTCTCTCTCGGATGTAATGATGATTGATGGTAATCTGCCATCACCATTCCCTAAATCACCCTCACCATCGATCCATGAGGGAGCAGGAGTGAGGGGACCGAGACAGGCAGACTCACCTCATGACTCATGTTTCCCTAACTCGCTGTTTGTATCGGTTCCTAAAACACAATATAAGCCAGAGAAAAGATGAATCTTCAGCAATCATGCAATAATTTTTTAATTTAACTGTGTAAATGCAAAATTTGTATCTTCATAGTTGGAAAAAAATGAAAAATATAACTCGGTACTTACTGCAGTGAGTGACAGAGAGCGCATTTTCTCGTCGACGAAAACGTGAAGTCACGGACGGACATGGCGAGCACAGGAGTACATTTTTTCATAAATGAGAAAATGCGCTAAAAATCTGGTGGTTAACTTTAATCTGCATGAAAACTTTTTGCTTGAAATGTTCTATATATAATCTGCATGAAAAGGAATTGTTCTATTATAAGTAAGTGTGAATGCTTCCTCCTACCCTCATTGGGAAAGTCTTGGCGGAATATGTCCCATTATTGCGAGAAATAATCTATAATATTAATATCATTTCCTGTTATTCGCCAATCATACGTCACGACAGTAATGCTTGTAATCCTCAATTGCAAAATACTCATTCACTCAAATTTTCAATTAATTATGAAATGTCATGTTCCTCATTTGTTTCAATCATATTACCAATCACACTGTCACCACTTTTATGACTCACATTCATTGAATGACAGAAATTTTTCGTCCAGCCGCATCCTATTCATTTTTCTGCACCATCAACTTTTCATGAATGAAGCCGTACGAACGTACGGAGGCCGGCGGTTGTAGTTCCGGGAAATTCCCCCGCCGCTACGAGCATCGCTCATCAATGAAAGTCTCTGCAGGATCGGAATGATGGAAACTGGAATGTTGGAACGCTGCCTGCATCATTCCCGACAAAAGCAAAGCGTGGGCGTCATGCTTACACTTCCTGGAACCGAACAGCGGCGGCTGCCAGCAGCGGCGGCCAATTCATTTTCAGCTGATGAAAATGCCCAAATGTTATTACTTTATTTTGTATGCAGGTACGATGCCACGAATTCTATAATTATTTTCGCAATTTGCAACTTGTGTATATATCAAGTATTGCATGACAGTTACCCGAGAACATCGTAAATAAGGCGCGTTGAGTATTGAGCATTTGGCGCCAGTTCTGGGCTGGCTTATAAAGCCCAGTGAGCGCGGTGACCGAGATCAGTGCACGTGTAGCTCTCGTGCGGTGAACATCTCGTGAAAAATTATCTTTAACAAGAAAGTGACCGACATTCTAGACACCAAGTGAATTTAATTCGATAAGAAGAAAACGTTTCTTTTGTCTTGTAACTGACCATACTCTACTTCCTGTTTCTAAACTCCTTTTAAGGAACCAACTAGAGTGATTGTGTCCTATAAGTAAACTCTAATTAGAAATATTTAAACATGATTCAAGCATAATATTTTGATCAGTTATCTGAACTTCATACAACTGCTAAGACACCGAACAGCAGTTAAATAAAAACAAGCGCATTTCATTAAAAGAAGATCTTCCATATCATCAAAATGCGTAATAAAACACATAATTCTAATATGACATACAAGCAGCAAGAAAATAAACAATATAACAAGATGCATATGCATCACCAGAACGACTTCTTGTACGCATCTTTGGATGACGTAAAAATTATGATCCCGCCAAGCAGACGTCGCATCAGTGGCTCCTGTCTCCTGACGGTGGCGCTGACACTCCTGCTGGTGGTTGGCAGTGCAGTGGGTCGCCTCACTCCAGGTGCAAATAATAGAAATGCATTAAAATTAATAATAAAATACATTAATTTTACAATTAAATGCTTCAAATTAATATTTTTATCGATCAAGGGACTACGTTGCCTGACTCCAGGTGATAATAGTACTACAACCAATGCAAACATATAATAAAATGCATAATTAGTTAATATGCTGCAAATTAATATTTTTCATTTGGTGCAAGCCTGTCTCAATTGTTAATTAATGTTATTAATGTTAAAGTTAATTTCTTGTAATCTGGAGTCTTTCTACGTTGTATTCCTAGCTTTATCTCGTTTTGTACAAATAGAGTCGTGCTTCTCTTCATAATTTGCAGGTATTTCTATAACCCGCATATTGTTCTAGAATTCGCATTTCTGTCAAGTGATTTTAAGTTGCTGCTTATTATTTGCGCCTGTTATAATCTGCAAGACGTAAATTTGCTGCAATTATTATTCTGATTCGCGAATTTCTAATTTGCTTGGGTTACTAATATCGTAGCCAGTAGCCAGTTCTACACTTCAATAATTGAATGTCGGAGTCCTTTGAAAAAAATTTTGTTTGTGTTCGTTGTTCCAACTTTACAAGATAAAAATCATAACTTACATTTTTGGATTTGCGGAGAATAAAAAAAATATGATGGACATTTTCGCCATTTACGTCATTAATGACAAAATCGTTTTGCGGTCTATTTTCTGTTTATTGATAGACAAACAGACGACAGTTGCTCGAAATTTCGAAACATTTAGCATTAATTTTCTTCTTCTCAGGTACAGTCCGATTAGTTATTTTAGGATCATAATACAGAGTTGAAGTTAAATTAAAAATTATTTTTATTACAAAAGACCTTATGTCTGAAACACGCTCATTGCAGCTTAAAGTTCAAATTTTCAAACTCATCGCGTTATGTTTATGTGTCTGTGTACATTTAAATTTGCACAGGCTTTTATAGGACTTTCTCCAATCAATTGCATAGCATCAAAGAATTAATTTTCTCATCGTGAACTCACGATGTCACCTGAAATGTAATACTTTTTGCATAGTGACAAAGATATAATAATCGATTAATTCATTATTTATGGCTTAATCTATGCATAGTACAATAATGCATAGGTTTATCATGGCGAGGTACATTGATCTGCTTTCATCGCTTGCATCCTAAAAATTCATTACATAGATGCTGTGGTCATTCCCAGTGTTGCTGCTTTAGTCTAAAATAAAACATGTCTTCGAAAGGATAAACATTCGCACGATCACTAGGATTAAACCTCGTCCTTGTGATCCAAATGGTTGAGCCCACCCGCCTCCTCCATATGCACGCCATGGAGCACCCGCCTCCTCCATATGCACGCCATGGAGGCTAGCATGAAGCGAGACCTTGTTCAGCCTGCAGGGGCTGAACATGTAGATTCTATTACAAGAAGCACTCAATGGAATCTCCTTCTGTCGGACTGCGCTCACACGGCCGTTCCATATTACTACCGGACACAAGTAACGGCATTCATAACTAATTCATTCTAACCTGAATAAAATGAATGATATATTGATGTTTCTTACTTTACTTTTCCTTGTTATACAGATACATCCCGTTCAGATGATAGAATATTGTTCATTTACATGTACTTTTATCTTATTACACGTATTATCTTATTATTACGTATCCTATTTCTTCATTACATATTTTTAGTCATACGTTCTTTTGCATTTGATGCGTAGCAATAAAAAGGGAGAAAAGCGTTCTTTTCAGCGCATTTTCTCATTTATGCGCATTTTCTCAGTCCGTCTGTCTGTCCGTCTATCCATCCGTGACTTTAAGTTTTCTTTGACGAGAAAATGCGCTCTCTGTCTCTCACTGAAGTGAGTACTGAGCTATATTTTTTGTATTGTATCTCAACTTTCCAGTTTTATTTAACATACAAATTCAGTGTACTTTTGTCAATCAAAATAACCAATTTCAGATCTAGCAAATATTGTGATTTTCATGGTAATGACTTCCTGATTCGATGCGTATCGTGGACACGCGCTCAATCAGCCTTCCAATATTACCAATCGGACCAGCAACAACTTTATGATTTGATCTTCGCCTGGCGAAAAACAATCGTCTGTTGTATCGCCCTTATTGTAAGTGAAAACCAGCTTGCTTTATTATAGATGGTCTCGCCTGAACACAAACATAACAATAAACAAACATTTCTCGCTTGCCTTGTACATAAGAGGAAAATTTTTTATTTTATGTCAATTATTTAATCATTCAAAATCTAATTTAATTTTAATCAAAAACTCCTGTTCACAAGTTCATTGAACAATAGAAGAATAAAAAAACAACAGCGGATCTCACTCGAAAACATATCTAATACATTAAACCGTGGCAACAAACTTCTTAAACAAATCCAAGCTACTCAAAATTCAACACGATGTCCCAATCTCAGCTGAATGAATCATTATTCCATTATATACACGTTATGCTGAATAAAAACCGAGCATTCAATCGTGTTTCAATCATGCAGCGTGAAATTGATTTCCCAGGAATCGTCCAGTCTGTTGGAGAGGCAAGAAAATATAATTGAATGTTCGGTGTAAAGCCCGTGGACATTTTCATTCGTCATTTAGAAATTCTGATGGAAATTCGTCATTTAGAAATTCTGATGGAGGCCAAAATTTTGAAAAAATTCAACGAAATAAAGGAGAATATATTATGTTTATTCTACTTTTTTCAAGTTTGTTGGTTGTTCTCTTCCATGAATAACGCAATGTTTGTTTGAAGTCTCCAATTAAATTATCATTTTGCAAATAACCTCTATACAACCCCGGATGCAATCAATATCTGGGAGAAATCTAATTTTTTTCCTTCACAGCAAAGTTGAAGCACAGTGAATTACAATTGAGATACAAATCCTGCTCCAAATGTAGAACCGACAGACCTTCAATACGGTGTGCAATGTTCAGCGAGCATGGTTAGACGCGTGAGCAGCGAACTGCTCATCAATTCAGTGTCCAGCAAATATTCAGTCATTAATGTGATGGTTATAGGCGTGAGCAGTGAAGTGCTCATTAATAGGCATGACTACGACATCACCGACGGTCGCCATGACAGGCAAATCAATGAGGGCTTAGTCGTGACGCGCTAAGAGTGACCGTCCTCTCTGACCTGACATGCGTATTATATTTCAATATTATTAATAATGAAGTTTTTATTTAGGTTTTCTTAATTATTATTTTTTTCCAATTATTGGTAAAAGTTGGAATTTCCTATCTGTATTAAAAGTAAATGCAGAAATCAAGTAGTAATTTTTACAGTTTGCCAACCAACTACGTTTGAAATCGAAGACATTTTTTACATAATAGGTACCATACGTTAAATAAAGACACGCTAGTCAGTATTTCAATTTTTTAAATGAGTCTCCGACTAACTCGATAAAACCATCAGCATGTTAGGAAATCATCTAAAATACCACACACACGCGATAAACATACCATATTACTTCGTAAAAAGTTCTAATGGATTGACCAAAATTCGGCATTTCCAAAAATGTATCTGGTAGTCAGCGGACATTTTTCACGGAGAAAGTATTACGCTGATGCTTGCAATGGCTCGAAGGTTGCATACAGGCGGCAAAAGTTACTTACGTAATGGCAAATCAATATGAATAATTCAGGATATTTCGGTCCATCTTGTCTGTGACCCAGTGGCACAAATTTGGAGTCGTTGATTCTTGGACGGCATTGATTATTGAACCATTTTGTGATGCTGCCGTGACCTCGGCCAGACTTCACGACGAAATTAGGAGCTGAATTGAAGGTTTTTGAGACTGGTTCAAATCTGGACAATATTATGGCCAGTCAGTGGCTTCCGACCGACATCAAAAACGGCCGTCGTGAAAGTTGTGTTCGTCGGGGGATTTTGTGGCAGTAGCGAAGATGAAAAAAGCGGCGATGTTGATTGAAGTTCCAGTCATTCCATTCGCGGGGCCCAATATGTAAAAAATCCAAGATTAAGACTTGGTCTTGAAAGTTTTCAAGCGACCTTTGGACGGTTTTTGTGAGCAAATTTTAGATGCGGTGTCAAGGTCAGTTAACAGTATCTAATTAAGTGCAAGTTACTCAAAGTCATTTAAACTTCCAACTTGCCTCTGATGGCTTTGCTGGTGAGGATTTTATGAAGGCCTTGGCGTTATTGGCAACTTTGAGGTCATTTGACTTTGCAAAGAATATTTTCTGGAAATTTAATTATTCAAAGGTACTGATTTTCTTAATATGTTAATATTTTCTAAATATATGTCCGTGTGTTATTTATTTGAATTGGTTTATGTTAATGCAAAGTTATGCCTCTACTCAACAGTTTAACAAAGTCAACTTACCCAATTAAAAAAATTTTCTCATATCAGTATTTTTTGTTAGAATTTCGTTCGATTGCGATCATTGAGGCGATAACTTCACGTCAGGCCGACGTTTATGCGTGACAGAGTGAGGCGATGGGGACTTAAGATAATTATATTGTTACAGAGACTGCGTCTCACTAGCCCAAAAACGCTATAAGAAGCCTATAATAGGCTCTTCAATATGCAAAGTATGCTCGACAGGCTTCACTTTCTTCTTAAACGACTCGAGATACTGACTGAATGGCTCGAGACACTTGACAAGAGATGAAGATATCATCAGAAGTTTTAGAACACAAGCTAAAGTGATAAAGCTAAACTTACAAAAAATATAACTCAGTACTCACTGCAGTGAGTGACAAAAAGCGCATTTTCTCGTCGACGAAAACGTGTCACGGACGGACAGACAGACGGACGGACAGACGGACATGGCAAGCACAATAGCGCCTTTTTCCCATAAATGAGAAAATGCGCTAAAAATGGCTAAATATAATCCCGAGAATGCAAGCGGCACACGTATAGAAGCTTCAACTTTTGGCTAATGCTGCATATTCGCGTAAAAAGTTATAAGTATCTCTCACAAAGCTAAATATAGTCAGCAAACGGCAGGTTTGATCAAAGGCGACCTATAAATAGACCGCGGAAGGCCGCAGGAAAGGTTAGCCTCACCGCCCCCGATGAAAAGGAGGCACCTGCACGCCTAATCTCGTGGCCTCATCTCACCCTGCCTGAAATTTTGCTGGACCATGATGTGGCAGGAGAAATAAATACAGTAATTTACTATAATGTAGCAGGAAAAATAAATACACTAATATATAATAATGTAGCGGGAGAAATAAATACTATGATTTATTATATTTTAACAGGAGAAATAAATGCAGTAATTCATTATAATGAAGCAAATAGAATAGAATTCATTATAATGTAGAAACAAATAGAGTAATTTATTCCTTGGTTCCTTTCTGTGGATCCTAACATACGAGGATGACACTGAAACAATCACCAAGTTAAAGCGAAAAGAATGTGTATTGCCGAGAGAGATAAAGATAACAGTGTAATATGTTACTAGGGCTAGATTCGCATATATTAAGCAAAAATGTGCGACCATTGATTCTGACTCATTTCCATAGCTGCTAAAACTACAAATGATCAACAATCAAAAGTATACATTTCTAGATTTCGAAAGAAGATTTAGGAAAAGACTCGAAACAGGAAACTTCCTAATCATCAACTACGTATATTGATAAATGAAAAATGTTGCGTGTTGAAGGGTGTTGCATGGAGTAAAATATTTGCTGTGTGGTACACGTTGTGTTTCTGTATGTTGCAGGCTACTGGTGTTGTGCACACTATTTTAAAGTATGTGGTCAATCCTGTATTTCTGTACTTTGAAGCCTATTTGTGATGAACACGCAACTTTCTAGTGTGTGATTAACTCCATGTTTCTGTGTTTGTACGGTATTTGTGTATACAACGCAGCTTTCATTTGTGAGTTTGTAAGCTGCATTTTGAGACAAGATATCCAGAATGGTTTGCTCCATGCTCCAAATAAAGTCGGTTTTGCGACAGCCCGCTGTAAGCCAGAAATATATACCGATAAACCGGCCAAGTTTCTGCACTAATTTCCTGGATCGATGACCGCAAAGCAGGTAGCAGGGCATCCGAGTTTCCACGATTCAGCTACTCGGCTGGAACTTTCTAAGCTTTCATCTGGTATCAAATAACGCAATGGTGCATAAAATATTGTTCGCAATATCCATGTATTGTTTTTTCACTTGTTCACTAGTTTTACAACCATGACG
Organism: Hyalella azteca; assembly: GCF_000764305.2. Taxonomy (NCBI): domain Eukaryota; kingdom Metazoa; phylum Arthropoda; class Malacostraca; order Amphipoda; family Hyalellidae; genus Hyalella; species Hyalella azteca. Next base: position 95,308 of record NW_025938130.1, on the reverse strand, counting down.
TGAAGTTTGTACAAGTGTATATTATAATAATTAACACATTTTTGCTCCTAATTCACCGCAAATGAGTCACATAACAAAGCCCTGGGTCTGGAAATCTAATTATTAATTGAAGTGGCGGCCTAAAGCAGAAAGTCAATCAACGGAGTTGTTCATATCGCGTTATTTTTCTAGAACACAAAAAGCAACCTATTTCTAAGTCGAATATTTCTCATTTGTCCAGATTTTTCCAGAAAATTCAATGCGACGAATTTTGTTACGTTCGTTATCAACCCAGGAGAGTTTCATGCTGCAGCAGCAGTCGCGTGTGGCCTGTAATTGGAAAAGCTGTTTGCTCGGCTTGGGCGAGGCGAGGACCACAAGCAAGGATATAACCTTTTATTTAAAATGTTATCCGATCGTAGCCTCATTATTGAACCCGCTCTAATCTTTTTAAGAACGTATCGTTGCAGCGCGATAATTTAGTTCTCACTACATTACGAAAACTCTTTCGCTAACAAACAAACATATTTTCAAGCATAACATTCACATAAAACTCTTTGTTTTTCAATTGGCCACTAATTGTATAGTTCTTCAGCTGAGCATCTTCTATAAAAAAATCAGTCCGATATTTTCCCTTGCCTCAAAATTGAATTCTTAAATGTAAGCTGAGAACTCAGAAACTAAAGCTGGCAACTGGCTGACAGTCCGACATCGGTCTGACAGTCCGACAACGGGCTGACAGTCCACAACTTCACATTGTCAGGTGGAAGTCTCTCCCTCAAGTCAGCCCCTGCAAGTCTCTCGTTCAAGCCGTCGACTTTGCCGAAATTGCTGCGTATCGATACTTCAAAGATCCTCCGCTACGCAGCCAGCTATAAATTAAGAAACAACCCCAAAGAAATATTCTCGAAGTAAAATATAATTCTTATTAAAAAACCTAATGGATATTCTTGAGTTTGTGGGTACGAATCGCAAAGTGTTGAGCACACACCTCCTGTGAACCCTCAGGTGAGGCGGCACCTGAATGGGCCTGGAAATAAACAACGGAGCTTCATTAAGCCGCTGCTTAGATAGCAGGAGTAAATGTTGGTTGCACCTTCATGCTTTCAATGAACACTGAAGACTTGAATGGCGACTGCTCTTTAGGAGCTCTCAACGCTCTATAAGGGTTTCAACACTCATGAAGATAATGCAGAATTATTTAGACACTGGGCATCCTCCACAATGTTTGCAGGGAAGACAGTTCTCCATGTATTCATGATGGTTACATACTTCCTCATTAGAGCTTCCAACTTCATAACAGGTATAACGCAACCATTTAGGACTAGAAAACAAGCAAGCAATAAAGAACAAATCGGCAAGGTGGCCTAGTGGCTAAGAATCGGCTAAAAGTCATTAAAATATTACCGCCTAATCTAAGCTAGCATCACTACATCATTGTTATATCATAGCATCATTCAAATTCTACTTTCTTCCAGTGGCGCTTCTAGAAGCAAATTAAATTTTTTAACCTCTTCAAGGCCAAATCCTGGAAACTATATAAAACAGTGAAGTTTCACAGTATGTTCATTGTGGTTTAAAACAACGTTGTAGTTTCCAGGTTTTTGCTTCATAAGAAGTGATTGATTTTACTTTCAAACTTCAGTCAAAACATCGGCTGCAAATATAGGTGGAAAAAAAGCCGAAAACATCGCTAAAGGGCCACAAACATCGGTGAAAGGTAGCAAACATTGGTGAAAAAAGACCACAAACATCATTGGAAGGGCGGTAAACATCAGTGGAAGGGCGGTTAACATCAGTGGAAAGGCCGCAAAATTTTTAAGAAAGGCCAGCTTTGTTTGGACGACAAACGCCAGAAGGCAATTAATCATTTAGGCTTCGGACTGAGAATGGCAAGAAGCCGTGCCTGGAGGCCGTTTTGTGGGACCACGAGCTTGGTGTTCTCCTCCCATGTCATCAAACGCTCTTGTATTGAATTTCAGGTTGTATATAGTAAGATATTAGAGAGTTTGGTACTATATTCAGATATTTATACATGTCGGCTTCATATGTGCGATTTACATGATTGAATATTGAGAAATATTATTGCGAATTGGATTTTATAAATGGTTATTGTTCAGAATTCCAGAAAATATAACACCGATGTTCTGAGGTGCGATATTATAGCTAATTACTGCCAATTTTAGCCACTATATGCTGTGTAGTTTGCGCTGACTGAATGACGAAACTTAAACGACTTCGCATTTAGATTGTTCGGCTGGATCAACTATATTAAATATCTGTTCAAATTCGTAGCTCTCTGCGATGTCTCAGGTGCGATTGCATGTGAATATCTTATATTTTTGCATTTAATTGATTGTACACTACATTATATTAATGATTTTTGAAAGCTGCAGCCTCCAAAAGAAACTCCTAGAAACAATCCTACGAGTGTCGTTTTTTTAAGCTTCTGGGATGCCGTTGCTCGCAAAAATATATTACAAAAATATTTTTTGAAAAATAAAACACAGTAAAATTTACTGGCTCATCTGGCAGTAATTTCGTACAAATGGGTCAAATTTAAGTTTGAAATAATTTAAATACTGCTTGTCAAATTACGCATCTCAGTGCCAGTCATGTTTCTTTTCCGTCTGTTCGGAGGACGCGTACAATTACGGCCCAGCCGAGTCACCTCCGACGTTGCCATGTCGACTGAAATTAAAATATCAAGGTTTTATGCGCGTCTGCTCTTTATCATTGGCATGAAAAAATTTTTAATTTAGATACGCCTTTTGTGATCTCGATTACAATTAAGGTTCTGTGGTTTATAATAAATTTTGTAGAGAATTTTGTTCTAATTTTCAGCAGGCAAATTCTGTTCATTTTTATTCTTATTTTTAACCTAAATTCTTGATCAAAATCCTAGTCCGGTTGACCTGGATTCCTCTCGAAGCAATAATAATTCATGTGATATTGCACGAAATGCTGGTGAAAGCTGCAGTGTATGTATTTTCATCCGTAAATTCATCCATGTATGATTCAACACTCAAGTTCCAATTGCTCACATAAGTCAAGTACAACGACAATCGTCAAGTCTCTTCTCGGTCAGCTGCCGCGCGCCGCGCACTCTAAACTTTGCGACGCCTAATGCGAAAATATCGACTTTGTACAAAACACTCCACGCTAACTTTGTCATAAAACTTAGGCGTGAGAAGTCATCAAAGTTTTTTAAATTGGTTTTTAACGAAAACTTTGGCGACAGGAAAATTTTTAAGCAAAACAGTAAAGCTCATGGGCAAGGAATAGAAGTGCAATTTTTAGTGGCAGGTTCAGATTATTCAATCTCCTCTATGGAGATCGTAAGAATGTACCGTGCAATCAAAACTGAAATTTGAATTTTATCCAATTAATTCATGCAATTATCAACATATATATGCAGTGCAATAGCATTTTAATCGAATTGAGTTTATTTTAATTCAAATTAAACAGTAAATTGATCATTACACATTATAGGATACTATAGGACGCATCCCAGATGATTCGGAAAACTACATTTAATTTAGATGAATTTACCAAACAGTTTGACACAACTATAGTCACTTAGACTTCAATAACATTCCATCGAGTTTTCATTACAATGTAATCGTAAGTGTTGCTATGAAGCGTTCGTTGGGTGGAAACATAAAATCAATTCCGATTGCCAACACGACAAGTTGCGGCCAAGTTCTGTCATCTTGCAAAATTAAAATCAGCACGTAAATTAGTCGAAGTGTTTGGTTTTACATTAATTTATCATTTGATCTCAAAATTCACAAATTACATTATAAATTGATCAATGTTACATATGAAGGTTGATGAATGAACTGCAAGGCAACCCTGGCACTTAAAAAATTGAGAGGGTCCAACTGTTCAAAAGGTGACCGACTTTCTGCGCGTCGCACTGATAAGCCCTTTTGCCTGGCAAACTAGGCAAAGACTCACACAAGCGCAAAATGTGCATTGCCACTTGGACAATCTTCCTCTCATTGTTCTGTGTGCGGTAATGTGCAGGATCGTCCAACTGAGTGGAGAGTTTCATCCTTTAAACGATGTTGCTGCTCCGGCTTGTCTCATCGATCCTGATGCATGATCCAGACTTAATCTTTATTAGGCACTAAATTCCATGTCAGATTTATGAGAGGCGATTGAGCGATGATGAGTGATTTATGAGTGTCGTTGTTCTCAATATTACATCCGCTCTGCCCCCCCCCCCCAAGATTATAATTATTACAACAATTGACTTTGCACATTAATTATATGCTCAGCTTGTAAAGATTTCACGAGGTAATTCTGAAATTCGTAAATTTCAATCCTGCAAATTTTCAATCATAAATGAAAACGACCAGTGACTCGTCATAGCCTTGGCTACCTATTAACATTAAATAAATATCTTTCCTCGCATCCTATGCGAATTATATTTTACATTTTATGCGGTTTTACTTCGCTTTCAAACAAGTGGTTATTTTTTAGTCCATTAATATGTTAGCCCGCGTCGTATGTCAAATGATATTGAAACTCGCGTAGTCTTGCCTTCGACTTCTGCTTTATTTGCTATAAGAAAGAAAGCTTTGCTTTGCTATAAGTGGAAGAAAATTCAATAATCTCCTCGTCTCTTTGACATTATCAATTATATACCATCGCCTCATTATTTTTGGCATACCTCCTGAAGTCTAAACTATTGCTCGCATAGAAATTTTTCTGTATATTAATCAACATCAACATATTAATCAACCTCAACACATTAATCAACACCAATATCTGTTGATTGTTGATCATTAGCCTTTGCAAAATTATGAAATGAATTGACAATCCTCGATTATCTTCATTGTGGATAAATGGTAACTACTTTTCTCCTTTACATAATTTTTAAGCAAAGAATTTCATAGCAAAGGAAATTTCGAATAAATTCATTATGTTTTCATTGAAAACGTTTTAGAGACCAACATCAGTTTAAAACTTCAGGAATACAAGTATAGTAAGGAAAACGGCCAAACAATGCAGTACGCGTGTTTAATTAAGGAATGTTTTAAACGAAAATATGACGGATTACCATTGCATTTCTTTTTTCTCAATTCTTGGCTAATTTGTGATTAAATAAAACAAATGCTATGCATAATTTCCCACTAGTAAATTTATTATTTTATTTTATTTTCACTCGGTTCACTCAGCGGTTCACTCGGCAAATTCCATACTGCAATTAAACTATTTTTAAAATTTTCGAATCCTATACTGGAATTCGAATAAAGACACGAATGCACTTCGACTCAGCGGCTCGGAATGAACATTTTTCCTCTCGTATGAGGCCGAGTCAAATTAAAGAAGAAATACAGTGTACATTTGAAGCTCTCTGAACGTCTTAGGAAGAGAAAAGGAAATTTATGGTAAAAAATATGAGGATTTATGAATTATATGACGACGTCATGAACAACAAGGATAAAATCAGGAGCTATTCTTCCCTAAAGAGGTCATGAAGGAGCCGTCCTAAAGTAATGAGTTGGGAGATAAAGAGTTTATGGAGAAAGGACAAGAAGTTTAGTACGAAGAAAACAACACCAAGGACAACCGGAACAAAAAATGGCCCCTGCTTCGTCCCCTTTACGCAGCATAAACTCTTGAGCGTCCATGACCTAGTTTGAGCTCAAGACAGTAGTCTGGGCACCCGCATAATGAATCATTTGGGCGCAGTCGCTGGTAATTTATTCTTGTAATCCAAGGCTTATCCGGACAAGTAATAAAAGACTGCACTCAAAGCAGGGAATGAGAAGATGCTGAGCCCGTTCACCGCCTTTTGTTCCATTGAGCTTCCTTAGAGCTCATGAGTTTCAGGAGCTTCGGGACTGTGCAGTGAAACTTGGGTCAAGGATGAAGTGTTAACATCGTGTATGATGCCCTAGCTTTACTGGAAGTTCTCACAGCACTTTTTAGGATGCTTATATTTGTGTTTCATTTCGACGGGATGAAATTATCAGAAAAATATCCATCAGTAAGGTAGCTGTCAGCGATCGACCTCTGCGCTTATGTTGACCCTATGTTTGACTCTATGTTTGCTTGATTTTCAGCAAACAAACAAATCTCGCTAGACTTAATTTTTCGTAATTTTAACTTAAGATTATTCATTAAAGTAAAAGCACGTTATTAAAAAAGAAGTTGTCAAAATACCGCTTTGATGTTTGTATACGTCACATGTTAACTATGTGTGGAATAATCTACGTAGAAAGGAAAAATAAACCTTATTTAAATTAATGAAATACATGCTTCTAGAAGTAATCGCATACGCACATTCTGCAGCGCTCTCCTCATGCCATTAAGTTAGCATCGCAAATGATCAGTAAATTCTCTGAAATTCATCAAAGCAACGACGTCAACAGCGGGACTTTTGTCCGTAACTTTTCCGACAAAATGGCGATCTCGAATACACGAAAGCCTTCCTAATGAGGATCATTGCCGCCCTAATCAATGGCACGTGATAATTAAATGCAAATGAGTTTTATAATGCTAATTAAAAGCATCTAGGGCTAGAAACATGACGCATGCGATCTTATCGCCGACTTCCGGGTTCTGTGCCGCCCCAAATAGTAGTTTGCGACCGCATCTTACTTCCGAGAAGATGGCCACGTATTTTATTCTTCAGTGAGTGGGTTAATTTTATTTTACCGTATGTTTTCAGTTAACTGAGTGAGAAAGTCTTTAATTTGATTTTGTAATTGTGAATTCATATACGGATCAAATGGAAAATAAACTATGACAGCCGCTGTTTTAAATTCTATGTTGTAGTTCTGCATTTTTTCTCTGTGAGTTTTGAGGGAAAATACAGACCAGAAAAGCCACTTTATTTATTTATGTTAATTCTTATTGGAACTTTTGAATCAAATGAATTATATATAGTTTGGACGTGTGTTATTCACGTGCCTAATTTTTTATATGCCATGTGAAAAAGTCACTTGTTGTATTTTTTTAGAAGTAACTTATTTTAGTCACACCAGCAGAACGTATTTTTCATCATTACTCATAACTTCCTCCATTAACAGGCGGTAACGCTGGGGAGTGAAATTACTTCAAACTCTGAATTTTTTTAATCAATTCCATCACTTTCTCTCATCAGGAGATGGGGGTGGTTCTTCAACCTCTTTGGAGATCGTAGTGAGTTCAGAGACAGCCAATGGAGCGCAGATCGAGTGGGTAACTCCTGCTAAGATTCGCCACAAGTTTTCGATATGTTGGCTTCACTACGGCCCCCTGACTGAGGCCGTGCATGTCCAGACTCAAGTCAAGCCGCAGGAGTCTAGAATCGTCTTGGACCATCTCTCGTCCTTCACCACATACTACGCCTTCCTCAGCTGCAAGCGCGGCCGTACTCCATACCCCTCCAACACCGTGCACTTCACGCCCCGTGAGTTACGGCCGAGTGAGCAGAACATGGGCGTTTTATTCATGGGCGAGTTTTGTTCAGGGGCGAGTTTCGTTCAAGGGCGAGTTTCATTTACGAGCGAGATTCATTTACGGGTGAGTTTCGTTCACACAAAAACGAGAATGAGATTGAGTTCGAGTATTCAAAATAATATAAATGGGTTACAGGTTGAATTACGGAAACATACTGATTTAAAAGCTCAATATAGAAACTGTCAGTAAAGATATCATTAAAATATAAATTTCAATGAAAAAAACTTTACCTGAATTTTTGTGCCAATTAGTTTGAAAGATGACATCTGTCAAATGACTACCGCCAAAGTCAATGTATTCAGCTAGTCGATTTTTAGCGTATTTTCTCATTTATGGAAAAAAATGCGCTACTGTGATCGTCATGTCCGTCCGTCCGTCAGTCCGTCCGTCCGTCCGTCCGTCCGTCTGTCTGTTCGTCTGTCCGTCCGTGACTATAAGTTTTCGTCGACGAGAAAATGCGCTCTCTGTCACTCCCTGCGGTGAGTACTGAGTTATATTTTTTAAATTCCGTTCAACTCGCTGAAGCATATTGACGAGTATGGTGGCGATAGCTTAGCTTATGTTGTTCATCAAATAAGTTAGCGTCCTTGGACAATCATTGTAAACATTGCCCTAAGCATCATTTCTGTCTTTACCCTAAATGAGTTCACCCACGTAACAATCGATTTCCGATCAGGAAACCAACCTGACGTACGAATAAGGAACCGAGTAAGGAATGCCCGTGGAGTAGCGATAATGGAAGACCCATTAGAAAAGTACGCATCGGTATCAAACGCACGCTGCTCACTCGTGCAATCCATAGTGGCAACTGACTAAACAAGCTACGAAACTTCATAACCTTGCCTTTAATATGAAATATTTTTGTTCTTTTTCCTACAATATCTGGCTTCTTGGCGCAAGATACAAAACAGGAAATTTTCCGTGAATCACCCTGCATAGTAAAGCAAGTCAGTTCAAGTGTGGGCTTGTGATGCAAAAACCTATCGAATAATTTTTCACCTTCACCACTGTGCCGTGAGATCATGAAGGCGACCATTGTAGCGGGAAACTACTACATCTTAACACTTTTAGGTCTCTGCCAGCGGGCCCTACGGTTTGTGGGCGATTGAAACGACTAAGGACGAAGTTTAGGCAAATATTTGCTCGAGAGATTTACAGAAATTACTTGAAAAAGCAAAATCCAATAACACTTGAAAGGTACAGATGATGAAGAACGTTAATACAACAATGATGGGCACAACAATTATTGGGAATGATGAAGTGGCACCATACTAGAGTTAGACTACATCCGAAGACAGTTCGGCCAGTACATATTTCATTGCAGTCGCCTTTCGAGGAGTGCGACGGCTTGAAACTTGGTACACAAAACGAGGCCAATATCTGGCCCCTTACACCATGATTAGTTTTTGTATGATAGGTTCCTTACATACAACACAAATGCACGTTACTGATGAAACCACAAAGCTATTCAACAATAGGTTTACAGCGGTTGGTCGAGCTAGGAGATCACGACTAACTTCCCATGGGTTAGAGTGCGCGGAAGATCTGCTAGCACCTCTACTGTTACCGAAGAGTGAAGTAAAAAATACCATGTAGAAATTAATATAATTTGCGCTCGATGGAGGATTATGTCATTACTGTTATATCACAAATTTCATTACTCGGCATATGATAACACAACTTCCAACTAACCTTCGCTTACATTCATTTTGAATATCCAGAAAAAATCATTGATGCAATTAATTACGATGAAGGTAACAATAAAATTAGGTCCATGACTCATCACATTGCCGTCGTGCCTGGCAGACGGTGAGCAGGCGAGCAGTGGAGGCCTCGACACCACCGGAGAAGATCAAACGCAGGCGGTGACCCTAAAGTCTCCCCCCGAGCCCCGGCAAGAACCCCTGCATGTTTTTAGTCCCCTCTCGTCCTCCCTATCAGCCCGTAGGCCTGGTGGGGAAGGTCCGCAAGCCCCTGGTTCAGGGTCTCATCCCCATCAGGAAGACGAGGGGATTTTAGTCCTCATGAACGAGAGGCACATGAACTTCCCCCGCCATGATCCCCACAACAGCACACCCCGGACCAGCCTCATCTTGGGTGAGTTTATATTAAGCTTGCTTTTTTAATTTATTCCTATTTTTGTCCATTAGTTCAGTTTTTTGTATTTCTCAACTGCGTTTAATTAAAAAATATGCATTATTTCTTCATTTTTCAGATTTAGATAAACTCAATTTCTACATGACGTGATAATTGATATGTTCATTTCGTCAATTTCGATCGAATAATGTTACTCAGCTGTACTTCGGTACATATAACGTACATATCAGGGTAATACAATATAAAACTAAATCATATTTTTGGCATCCGAGTCGCGGCAAAATGTGTTCGTCTTCAATTTCTGAAGTACTCCTTGAGCAGAGATAAAAATCTTCATGTCATCTTATTAATGCTTCCAAATTACTGCTTCCATGTGATAATGAATAAATGATTATTTCTGAAATTGAGATTGTGTGATGCAGGAGTGGTGTGTGGTGTAGTGGGGTTCCTCATCATCAACGTAACTGTGGTGATGGTGGTGCGGCAGTACAGCAATCGACGAGCGCGCAGACGCCGTTTGCTGGAGCTTCAGTGAGTGCATTAATCTTTGATGAATTTCATGATTGCAAATGTAAGACTGCATAATTTTACAACGTTGTAATCGTACCGAATTAAAGTTAAAGCATTTACGTTAAAGCATTAAAAGCTTATCTTCAAGCATTTACGCTTTTAAAGAATTGTTTCGCTCTACCTAAACTCCAGTACGTCTTACGTGCGTCTCCTGCATATACGCGGGTAGGTGTCGCTCGCGTCACAGCTCAGTGACCCTCGGAGTCGGTGTAGGCCACCATCAGAGGCGTTAAGGTCGGGGCCCTGATCATTGACATGAAACCATTCCCTGTTTTTAATTAATAAAATCAATTCCTTTTTTTTTTGTTGGAATGGTGAGTGTGGGAGGCCTTTAAAAAAAATTAAATTGTACTTTGATCAATTCGACAAGGGTGAAATTTCAACGTCTGTGGCAGAAGCAATCATATTTGTCTCTCAGGATCTGAGATATGGCACAATAGTTGAAACATAACGATCATGCAAAATTAATGCATTTCAGCTATGGTCCATGAATAATATCGTAAAAGGTTAGGTGTAAAACCTTGGCGCTACCGAACAGCTCACATTCAGAATATTTTCAATATCTTAATATGAAAAACTTCAATTTCATACTTCATTTCAATCTCTAAAATCTATTCCTTTTCGCATGCGTTTGCGTGACTTGAGTAAAATCCATGGCAAATTTCAAGTGATTCTAATATGAAACTAAATATGTTTCTTGGTGACCCCCTTTCTAACATGAAAGTAGATATGTCTATTTTGGCAAAAACCGCACGTTTAGTTTCAATGGGTTTGTCCTGTTATTATTAAACTTATTCCAAATTTTTTAAATGTGTATTCATCGACTTCATTTATTCAGGAACATGATTCTAATCTTTCAAAACTGTTATCCCTGATGATACTCGGACGCAAAAAATCGTTGGTTTTTGTTCCTCACTTTCTGTTCCCAGATAAACTCGGCTACATTAATGCTTTTTTTAGAAATGATTTTTCAGAAAGCAAAGGTCGACAATGATTAGCACTAATTTTTACAGGAATCAAATGCCATTAGTTAAGATTCAAAGCGCTCACGGTGGTGCCCCGTACTATGGTTAAACAAAACGGTAAAATACGGCAATACCTCACAAACAACTCCTAGATTTTTGGGTTTTGCTGCTTCAAATCAATTAAACAGGATCCAGCTCCGTCCAAAAACACTAAATATGTGAGATTTTGAATTTTCAAACTTTGATTAATAGCTTTCTCTAAAAGCAAGAAATAATTCGTCTGCTTTCATCAACAGGCTGCAACAGAATGGTGGCTACATCTACAACCTTGACGAACTATTGAATGCTTGAAGAAATCTCTGAAGAATTTGGGACTGAAACTGTCTGTCCCACGTCGGTTTGTTGACTTTGTGAGGGCACATGTGGGATGAAATCGATAAACGGTCCTATAATTTGATATTCGAAATAATGCTGATTCTGAGCGCTTGATAAATGAATAGATTTGTTAAGGCTACCTCGGGTACCAAAGTAGTGTTTTAGCAGTCACGATAAAAAGAAGAGAGGGATAACAATTATTGATTTGAGCGCTCAAACTTAACTACCGAGATGACTGACTTGAAAATTTAAAATTTTCAAGCAAAAATCTCGATGAAGAAAAGGTGAATTTCCACTAATTCAGGAAAATATAAGGCTAGACCAATACGAGCCTAGGAACCTCATATAAGATCAATGTGCAGCCACTATTGTTATCAAGATGGATGCCGGCGTCCATCTTGCATTATGTCCCAGTAGTTGAATTAAATTAGAAGATGAATTAACCTCCTGCGATTGCTGTAAATTTTTGAGTCACGTTGTAGGATAAATTTCTTCACTGGTTCATTGGAAAAGTCAAGAATATCAAAATTCATCACAAATGATTGCGTTATCTGTCAGTGTGTGTTCTCAGTTAGCGCAGGTGATCAAAACCAACTTTTCTAATTAATTACAAGATGATTAATTAAACACTCAGTGTCCATAATTAACCATCGTGACTCAACAGTAGAACTAAGAGAAATAATCGAGTTAAACTTCAACGTTTTTTCCTGTGATCGATGCTGCGAAGTTTAGTAAAGTTAGTTTGTCGGCTATAAGGAAAGTAGAATTAGTTTTACACATTCATACTTTTTGGATGCATTGTTGTACAATGAGTGTTGGAGTTTTGATCTTAATCCTCTTCCTGTGTGAGGTGTTCTTCAATTCCTCGATGCAATGCAATAACGGGGCTTTGAACTCAAGAAATTATATAAAATCTTGATTGCAGTGACAATCCATTTGATGCATTCGACAACAAATTGTTATGGCCAGTTAATTTACAAATGTATGTGTGTAAGGACAGAGATATAAATTCATCATGTAATGTTATATCATGTTTTTTGTTAGATACCTTATATATCTATAAGTTACAATTAATATTAAATAATATTGTAAAGTTATTATTTCTAAGGCTAACAGTTTAATATAAAATCAAATATAGGATCACATTGTGTTTGAACTGCAAAAGAAGCCGCAAATTCGTTTCGAATTTATTTTAAAGCAAGCGAAAAGCAAAAAATCAAAGTCATGCAACGCTTCAACTTTGAATGACTATGTAAGTTTACGAATTTTCTCTGGGTCACAAAATACCAAATTGTGCTGCGTCAGTACCAAGAGTTCATTTATAAAAAACCGTATTATCGATTATTAAAACTTTTCAATTGAAAATTTAAATGAATAAAGTTTAATACAGTGAAGGATAATTTTCAATAGGAACTGTTTAACTCACTAATGGAAAAATGTCATTAAGGTCATTCACTCAACGAGTCATTCACTCAAAAATGTCATTCACTCAACGATGGAAAAATGTTAATTAGGTCAGTTTCACTCAATGATAGAAAAATGTTTAATGAGGTCAGTTTCACTCAATGATAGAAAAATGTTAATGAATTTAGTTTCATTCAATGACATAGGTCCGAAATTGTCCAATCGGAATATATGATAGGAGGAAACCACGATTGGGCCAATTCAATTCAATAACGAAAAATTTTTGCTCTGAACAAGTTTCACTTCTTGGTCGAGAATTTTAAGCGAAAATAAAGTCACTGGATACGATAATTGTAAATATTTTCTGATTGCGTGTTCTGCAGCACGTGTTGTGTTCTGCAGCACGTGGAGTGTGTTCTGCAGCACGTGGAGTGTGTTCTGCAGCACGTGGAGTGTGTTCTGCAGCACGTGGAATGTGTTCTGCAGCACGTGGAGTGTGTTCTGCAGCACGTGTTGTGTGTTCTGCAGCACGTGGAGTGTGTTCTGCAGCACGTGTTGTGTGTTCTGCAGCACGAGGAGTGTGTTCTGCAGCACGTGAAATAAGTTTTGCAGCACGAGGAGTGTGTTCTGCAACACGTGAAGTGGGTTGAGCAGCACGTGGAGTTTGTTCTGCAGCACGTGGAGTGTGTTCTGCTGTGTTCTGCAGCACGTGAAGTGTGTTCTGCAGCACGTGGAGTGTGTTCTGCAGCACGTGGAGTGGGTTGGGCAGCACGTGGAGTTTGTTCTGCAGCACGTGGAGTTTGTTCTGCAGCACGTGTTGTGTGTTCTGCAGCACGTGGAGTTTGTTCTGCAGCACGTGGAGTGTGTTCTGCAGAACGAGGAGTGTATTCTGCAGCGCGTGAAGTGTGTTCTGCAGCACGTGGGGTGTGTTCTGCAACACGTGGAGTGTGTTCTGCAGCACGTGGAGTGTGTTCTGCAGCACGAGGAGTGTGTTATGTATGGTGAAATAGCCTTAACTTTTGTAAAATAATTCTTTAGTTGCCAGATAGAATATTTAATTCAATCTAAATGTGCCATGTACTTGCTTTGTACGGTCCACTACCCAAATATTTTATAACAAGGTCAAAATAACACTTCAAAAAATTTAAAAATTATTCCTATGGAGCAGTAAAAGAGAGATCAGCTCGGTATAAATTCGGGTACAAGATTTATTTGACGTACTTATACATTAAAATTCATAAATTTCTTTGAATATTACATTTATTCACTTTAAATATGACTGAATTTTTAAAGTACTATACACCTGTGTAAAATGTCGTTTAAAACGTTTGAATTGCATTCAGCCAAGAACTCTCTTTGTATGCCAACTGTAACCACGTCAGCATAGTCGCAATGTGTGTCTTACCTTTCATGGTACAGAGATTTTATGAAAATAAAAACGCTTATTCGTATAGAAATTAAATATTTTATGACACATTTTGATAATAAAGTCGGCTTTTCAATGAATTGCACGAATTCTTTCTGTGTTTTCATTTCCCTGAACTTTTTGTGCTCGGTTGTAAGCCGAGAACAATTGTTCTGTCAACAACAGTCATCTCAAGACAGGTAAAACTGTAAAATATTTAAAGAAATGCCGCCTGAGCTTGGCACTGAAAGCCGAGTGGAACATCACCTGTGTCGGGCGCAGTGTTCCTCAGCCGACACGTCCAGGTGAAGTGGCTTTCACGCGACCCTTCACGAGAAAAAAATCTTCCTGGAATCGGCCGAATGTTTTCCTTCATTCGGTCGATTAAACGTTAATCCTTGCGAAATGCAAATTTTAATTTTTTTATTGGAGGAAAATGGCAATTGCACATTGTTTCAACGTCAGTTGCTGGTGAGTTCCACACTTGTGTTTCGTTTCAAGCAACTCTGAAGCTACTCCACTTAAAAATTCTCTCCGAACTGGAAATTTATTCACTTTAAAATGGTAAAAATTTTGCTCGAATTCCACAAGCGTCACTTCAGCCGTTTGAAATAGACTTAGTTAGTATTGGTAACTTTTTAACTTCAACTTTAGCGGTTTCCGTTCAGCCGTTTCCTAAATGCGTTTTCTGATCAAAACTTGAACGATTCTACAACAAATCTCGTTAACTCCAGGATTTCAATCGCTTTTAGACTGCACGGTGGCTGCATTAATTTAATAGATAAAATTTCAACCATTTCAGAATTTGTGTTTTCCTGTGATAACTATAATGATTCAACACCAAATATAACCTAACTCGAGGAATTCATTCACTTCCTAACTGCAAAGAGGCTACATTAATGGCATAGATGTCAGTGTGGTTGTTCCAAAATTAGTTTTTTCAATTTTAATAAGAATCGGTTCAGCAGCGGTTCTGCCGTTTCAAAATGGCATTTTCGGTAATAACTTTCATGATTCATCGACCTAGTGACATACTGTTTTAAAATCAATCTTTGCTGCTCATGAAGCAGATATTTTGATTCAGTAATTTTGGCTTATGACCGCGACTCTGATTCGTTATATCAAAATTTAAAGTCACTTTTATTATATCGCTCCCAAAAACGAAAAGTGTGCTCTCACAAAGTATTAGATTGACCCCATCTTACGTAATTTATCACAACTATTTCAGTTTGTCGCATTACTTATATTTCGGACGCTATTGTATAGTAGCATTTCTGTTACCACAGTAAACTCGTGATACTGTTAACTTACTCGATGAGATTTAACTTCATTAGGAAACATAATACATTCGATGAGGTTCAACTTCTAAGCTTGTCGGCGCGGTCGTACATAGCAAGACAGAGGAGATAAGCTACGCGGCACGCTGCCGCCTGCATGTGGAAGCAAGGTATGCTTGCTAACGGCACGTTAGCAAGCGCACCTAGCAATAATTCTTTGCTCACATCAATATTATTTGTTATAATCCTGCATCTTTAATTCGTATCTTCACCAGTTGTAATTGTGAATGAAATATCTAAACGCAAGTAGGAGTATGGGCCCTCTAAAGAAAATGTTTGCCTTACGCGCGTGCAAACTTGCGTATGTGATTGCTTTGTTTGTTACGGTCATTTAGCTCAACTTTATCAATAATTTATGAACTGCTGATAAGTTTGCTTACGTGTGATTTATCAAGATGGTTGGTGTATAGATATGATGGTTAATTATGCTTCTGTGAGAACGTGTCATCAAGTATTTCGTATGACTCATAAGTTAAGAGCACGTGCATAAATTGTCTATTTCCGTTGAGGGTGTCATGTCATCAGAATGTCACGTTACTCAAAATAAGTCACGCTCTATCACAACTTTCTTTAATTTATGAAGAAAGTTTCGTTATTTCTCTTTAATTGCAGATTCGATAAAACACAAAAAAAAAACAAAATGTTCAATTACTTCGTTGCCTTGTGTCGTTCATTTGTTTCTGAATAACGTGCCCCTTAACTGAATAGAATAATTCTCTCTTTACGTAGGCAGGCGTATTTTGATTCTTCCCTCCTGGTATGACGTCTAACCGGAATTTAGTTGCATACGTGAAATCTCGCCGGTCAGTTGATTTTCGCGCCCTTTTTTGTGAAAAAAAAGGAGCGCGCAGGCTTAGGAGCCTGCGCGCGTCTAGCGATGATTGGTTCAGTTGTGGATTACAAAAAAACGCAGGTTCATCCAATTTTTTCACACTTGAAAAGGAGTTGAGCCTCAAAAATACCACTCGAGAAATGTGAATAATAATTAAATTATTATGTACACCTCGAGATAGGGTAAATTTCATAGCTATATAATTATAGATATGGTAAATTTCATTTGTATATAAGCAGAGATAGGGCAAATTTCATGATATATATAAGCAGAGATACGGTAAATTTCATAGATAAATAATCAGAGATAGAGAAAATTTCATGATATATAAGCAGAGATAGGGTAAATTTAATTTATATATAAGCAGAGATAGGGTAAATTTCATTGATCTATATTCAGAGAGAGGGTAAGCTTCATTCATATATAATCAGAGATAGGGTGCATTTCAGTGATATATAACTATATAAGCATAGATAGGGTAAATTGCGTTGATATATACCCAGAGATAAGGTAAATTTCATTGATATATAAGACGAGATAGGGTAAATTTCATTGTTATATAAGCAGAGAACATCAAGAACATTTCAGAGAACATCAAGGAGCCACTGAGTGGCCAACTGATGACGAGTTTCGCGGAACAAATTTCTGAAAATTATCTGAAAATTATACGGCAAAACCATCATTTGAACGGGGAATTTGGAGTGCCCTAAATTTAAAAACTTGAATAATGTTTGAGGCAAATGTTTCCTGGACGGCTTATCTCTTTGAGGGGTGATGTGACCTGGCCAGCACGCGCACCAGATTTAGCCCCATGCGATTTTTTACTTTGGGGTTACCTGAAGTTTAAGGTGTATATCAACCACCCCAACACCTTGGAAGACCTAAGGAACAATATTGAAGCTGAAATTGGCAGAATACCAGTGGACATGTTTGTTGGAGTTCATGAAAACTTCAGAAAACGTATGCAGCAGTGTGTGGATAGCGAAGGTCGACATTTGCCAGGTACACTATTTAAAACCATGTAATTTATAAATTCCATTACTGTTCAGTATAATTCAAATATCAAATAAATTTTTATAATGATCATAATTTTATATTTCATTCCCAAATCTGCAAATTACCGTGCGCCATCCTGTATAAATAAAATTTTGAATTCAACTTGAAAATTCTCCCCAAATGTGAATACTTTTTCAACTTTTTCTAAAAACGGCAAAAATGCTGGTCATATATCACTAGCGTTAGTTCACCCATTTATAATATAAATTAGTATAAATAACTTCTAGAATTCAACTTGAAAATTCCTCCTAACCCAGGAATAAATTCACTTCAAACGGCAAAAAACTGTTCAAGTGGGGTTGAGGTAGAGATTGAGGTTTATGTCAGGTTAGTCATACCAGAGATGAATATTCACTGACCTATACACTGTTTGCGGTTACGTACGTCGGTACGTGTAATTAAGAAGACTATCTTAATCATGCCAGCTAGTATAATAAAGAAAATCCGAAGGTGTGCTCATTTGGGCCTGATAGTTTTGTAAAGTAGGCTCGGTAGTTTTTACTAAAGAATAGTCGCATAACAGAGACCATGAAACAAAAAGGCACAGAAAGCCAACTTGGGCATTTCAATTTATAATAGCAATGCTATGACGAATATGTAGTTTGCAGTCATTGCAAATTGGTGAATGAAAAGAACAAACTGGGAAGTTGAGTCCGTTGAATCCGTACCCTTCAGCGCTAACTCATCAAATATTTTGCATGACTTTAAATATCACGAACGAGTTAATCAAATGAGATGTGTCACGTTCGATCTTGCTCTTTCAAAAGGTTGGATAGAATGTTTTAATAGTTCAACATTGATCGAAATGAGAATTGATCAACACTTGTTCTGCGCATCATTGGTTGGTATCGTATCTGAGGTTAATGCTTTACGTCCACCGTTTAATGGTCTTCTTATTAAGCCCAACAACGCGTGCCGTAGATCGATTGATGATAGCGCATTTAAGCACAACGATGCGTGTCTTGCATCATTAATGGAAAATATCTTAGCATAGCGATAGTTCTGGTGCACATCGTTAATGCTGAACATTGCACGTCTCTGTGGCTATCAGAATTCCGTGGAAATCAGATGCCGGCGATGGCTCATCGCCGGACATCCGAGAGTCCCAGACGGAGTCATTTGTGGTTCCCGGTGAATCGATTTTCGGTGGCCAATTTATTGTGAGCGGGCAACCTGTCAAGGAAACATGATGATCAGCGATCGTTTCACGTGTGACTGAGGCATCTACGAACATGTAGGAGCATTTGTTACTTTTCTTTATGCATGTCCGTTACCCTCATTTTTGGCTGAAGTATCAAAATTCCTGTATAAACGTATTTAAATATCACATGAAATAAATCTCCACTTGCAGGTTTCGAACTACTTTAAGATATCTACCTACCTACGAGCAACATTGCCAAGACCGTGCCAAACGCCTCGAATACTTGCGATGTTAAGGTCACCGGCCAGTAACTCTCGGTTTATCTTTAGCTAGCTATTGGGGCTATGAGTCACTCTTTAAGGCAACTAAGAATTTTCCTCATTTAAATGCATTCCAGAGGAATGTAAGTGCATGGGAACCACCTTTATCGGTGCTCCGATGCCTTTATATTGCGCACCACAGCCGCATTTCAAATCCTCTCATCGCTAACCTAAGGTAATTCTTCGCATAATTTACCGTGACTTGCCTGGGTAATTAACTCCTAGAACTGGGATCTCCAGTTCATTCCGTATATACATAGAGTTCAATTCCAATAGCCTCCTCTTTGTTATATACTGGACTTCAATCTGTAACCCGTTCAATCCAGCGTTGCCAACTGATATTATTTCATACCAGATTTCGCAAATCTGGTATTTTGAAACGGTGTCTGGTATTGATATTTTTGATCAGATATTATTGCCTAAATCAGGTATATTTAAGGTATTTTCTGACTTATTGCAAAATAACTGCATTAAGTTCCACCTCTAATGTTTGAACTTCCCCCAGCGTGAGCGCGGATCATATAGATTTTTTTTCGAACCACGTTACTAGAGCTTTCCCGCCATTTTTAAACCGCGAGATTATACCGCTTGATGAAATAACTCCGATCTAAATGTTAACATATAACAATAGTGCTCAGTGCAGCAAGTGCACGAGAGTGAAGGTTCATGATTGCTCACTGATCAGGGATTGAATGGCCTTTGACGATAAAGGTTGTCGAACCAGGCTCTGCGGCGCAAGCTTCTGCGTTTCTGTTTGGTGGTTTTGAAAGCAGATGGTGAGTTGCTTATTACTCTTTTGAAATTTTATCTCAAGTTATACGCACTAATCCAATTGATTCGTGGCTCCACTTCCTTCTGTAGATTTTATTATAAATTGCAATGCATATGAAACATAGACGTGAAAGACTTTCGTAAGCAATATTTAGAATAACTAATCTTGCAACGTAACAATAACTGCAAACGTCGCAAGGATGAGTCAGAAGAAAATTATTTGGAAGGCTTGAATTTAATTCCAAACATAAGCTGCGAAAAAATATTTTTTTGCCCCGTTTTCTGTTTCTTAGGTTCCTTCTCCCAACTGATCTAATCTGCCATGGCTTCCAAAAAATTGTACGATGCATCACGCAAATACCAAACGGAACCAGAGACCCAGTCTCCCATTCCGTAAAATTCGTCAAGCCGGAAATATGCACTGTTAAACGATCAAAAATTACCTTTCTTTTTTTCTAACCAACGTTTCTGACGGATAGTTTCATCAAATTTGAAGGTAGTAATATCTTTTTGGAAAAATACAATTTCTGGTATTTTGAGCTAGGCAATCTGGTATTCCCAACGAGAAAAAAGTTGGCAACCCTGGTTCAATCCGCAATGAACGCTGCGTGGAAGAACGCTCGCTACTTGAATATGTAGCGGGCTACCGCTACCACTACAATTGTTTAAATGTAGCGCCGCTACCGCTACTGAAAATGTAGCGGCCGCTACATCATACATGTAGCGCGCTACTGCCCACCTCTGCTAGCACCTCTTATCTCGATGACGGTTCGTGGCGCATTTAACTTCTCCCCCCTTCCCCCCCGCGACACGGGGACCGAGGAGTTTCTGACGGCGCAGCAGCGATCGCGCTGGCAAGTGTTTTCCTTCTTATATTGATTGTATATTATTTATTGTATCGGTTCTCCTGGCGTCTGGTACACCAGAACTTTGAGAGTACTTTTTGCATAGAGAGAGCTATGAATAAGTTTGATAGCGATAAATAACGAATGAGACTGCGTTCGTTGTCATCAAGGGACCTCAGTGTACCCTTTACACGCTTTTCGCCGTCGGCGACTGAGAGTTCCCGGTCTCCGTTGCCAGATCCTGGAATACAACATCTGAATGCAACATAAAGAAAGAGACAACAACGAACAAATGAACAATGGTGGGAATATTTCCCACAAACTATTTCGTATAGCCTCTGACTGTTGTATGTAGTCGTTTATCTCTTTTTTCTTATCAGTGAATTAGTGCTCACCCTTTAACTTTATATTAATTCCCTCAATATGCTACGTAACATCGAAGTTTTGACTGTTAATAGTGTTATACGCGATTCTCTCTTCGTAGAATAATAACAGTGGAAATGTTATTCAATCAAGCCTTTTCGGGATGTCCGCATAGGCATATTTTTAATTTTAATGATCGTCTACTCTACACCACCATGGCCTGACAGTTGTTTCCTCAATTCGAACATCAGCAACGAGTTCTTCTTTGCAAATGAATAACAGGTTAAGGATATTGTGTTCCCTTATGGCCATTTACCACTACGGGATTGATTCGGAAAGATTGCGACTGGCCCGAGACCAATAAGCCACATGGCTGCGCCTCAAATGAGTCAAACCTGGCGTGCGCGTTTCCACTACGCACATGTGCTGGGATCGAGACTGAGTACCATCTGCTGGTCCAATCGGCGAGGTGGCCAGGCGGTAAGCCACAGCAGAATGGAGCAGTGAGTTACGTGCATGGTTACGTGTTCAAGACCGCAACAAGCGTTAAAGTTCAGAGAACCAGGATTGGCGCAGAGAGGCGCGGGTTCGATCCCAGCTCTGTGCGCCAGTTTCTGGTCAGAATCGGCAAGGAGGCCGGGCGGTTAAGCACAGCAGAACTGTAGCAGTGAGTTGTGAGTTCGAGACCGCAAAATGCTGTGAATGTTCTGCGATGTTAAGAATCGGCGACAGGCCTACGGCCTAATAAACGCTGAAACCGCTATTATTATTATTATTATTAAGCTGTGAATGTTCGGCGATGGTAAGAAGCGGTGACAGGCATGCGGCCTGATAAACACTGAAACCGCTATTATTTATTAAGAGTGAAAAATCTTAGTGGGCATTAGGAAGTGCAGTTGAGACAATTATGGTAATAAATTACTACTTGTGAATGATTTTTATTACTATTTGAGAGTGGCCTTATTGGGTCTTTCATATACTGTCAATGCCAAGCAACAGCGCGGATAGTCTAGCAACAGCGCGGAAAGTAAGGTTGAGCCCTCTCATAGAGTTGAAAAACGTATCATTTCATAAAATTTTGATGCTAAAAAATAAAAAAGCGCAGTTGAGACCAATTGTATTATTAAATTAATGCTTATGAATTATTTTCATACGACGCAAAATACACAGTCTCCAGCGGTTTTATCATAGTTTCGAGCCGTTAGATTTCTGCTGCCGTGACAAAGTTTGTATCCAGACGCCTCATCGACTCCCATCTTGCATCGCCTCAGATTGACGGTTTGTATCAAGGAGAGCTGTTCAGCAAACGCGCCATCGCGGCGGATGATTGCCAACTCTCTTTAGAGCTCTGCAACGGAGCAATATTTCTTTTAGCCTTTCCCCCGACTTGTGAAGAACTCTGTTTCCCAATGATCTTTTCTTTGGTGTATTAAAATTCGATTTCGGACTCGGATCTAAATGTTTGAAAATATAAAGGAACAACGAAGAATTGAGGAAACTGGCACCGAAAGAAAGTCCTTCGTTCTCGAAGCGTTGTGTTGGTTCATTTCTCAATCAAAATCCTTGAATGAAAAAATGACTTTTCTGACAAACATTTTACTCATCGATTCACTAAAATTTAAGCTTATTAAACCGAGCATCTATGGGCGATAACGTGATTGTGTCCGATAGCGAAAGAAATGCTCAGCCTTCGTTGAATACTTACGTGTTGAAACGATTTTCTGTTGCCATTGCTTCAATCAAGAACATGGATTTCCTCTCTATTGTTCTTGAAAAAACAGAGTAGGTTCATGAAACAATTTTCCATCGTTATTCGTTCGAACTGAGTGCTTGATTTCCTATTGCCATGTCATTGATTCAACAGAGAAAATGAATTCCTTCAATACTGATCTTGTTCAAACAAAATACGTGAAGAATTTCTCATTATTATTCGTTTCAAGCCAGCGCATGGATTCCTTTCCCATTGTCATTTAATTACAGTTCTTATAATCTGTATGCATTCTGAAAGGAGCATCAAATTACCCAAATAATGGGAAACATTTTTTTTAGCAATACTCGACAAGTAGGTCGTACGAGCCCCATTATATGGACGTAAATGTGCTGGCGGCTCGCAGTCCTGACCCTAGACGGAGGCAAGAGAAAATCGCGTACAAGGCAATGCCCTTTGTGGACAAAATCATATAAAAAAAACCGTCAGAAGCAATATTCGAAAAAGAACTCGATATTTCAAGTTATTATACAATAAGCCAATTACACCATTTGACTAATTGCGACAATAATTATCGTTTCAATAGGTCGAGTAAACACCAATTGACTATGTATCGTACAATTACAAAGGGTTCAGGAACATCCTCAAGACGATCCATTTATTGATAATTCAGAGGCGAGGAAACGATGATCATTAATTTCTTGGTCGACTATCGATTTGGACATTAAAATTGTTCTTATACTTAGCTATTACTACATTATGATGAAAGAGTTGAAGGCCTGTTCAAAAATTAAATGAAGTCCCTTAAAGGTGCAATATTAAAAAAACGTACGGTATGCTAAGAACGCACTTGAAAGGAGTTTTGATACCAGTAAAAATTTTTACATTTATATCAGCAGTCAGCAATGCACAATTTTTACTCAAGCACAGAAATACTGTGAAATTCAGTAAAGGTCTCCTCAGTAGTACCAAAATGGAACACAGGCATTCTGGAGCAGCTGCATGAACAGGCCTGCAAAATTTTTATGTTAGACCAAGTCATTTACTGTGCACCTGCAGTTATCCGTATTACGCTAACAGTTATCCGTCCTACACCAAGTGCTTAACCATGTAACTCGGCAAGGAAATAATCGTGTTATTTTTTAATAGAAAAGTAAAATAAAATGACTAAACATGCATACTTAGCTTCTGAAATTAATTTCAATGCAAAAAAAAATGAGCAAGTACATAAAAATAATGAACCTATTCGAAAATGTTTTCCCACTTCTTCGCGAACAAATGAAGACCAAACAAAGAACTGAAGAGTAGTTAGATTAGTGATGGTGCGTTTCACAAAGAAATTAGCGAACTTCTATAAGTTCTATTACTCAGTTTTGGCCATGAACGGTTTTGATGGAAATTTAAAAACAGATTCACGCATGTAAAAATTATTGATCTATGCCAAATGTAATGAAAAACTGGCTATGATTTAAACTTATATAATTCAATATGATAGTATATTTACAGAGTAGGGGTAGTATGTTAGGGTTCTCAACAAAAAATATTGTTATTGTTACACAGACAACCATCTCGTAGTAAACACAAATTAAACTTCTCCCTATTCAGGGTTTTGTTTTCATAAGCGATCATACAACAGTATGAAGTGAATCTGAAAATACTCAGTTGTCTTAATAAGATTAAATTTTTCACATTTTTCAACACTATTCCTACCATTATAGTTGAACAGCGAATCAAAAAGCTCAATTGAAGAGCAAAGGAGCCAAAAAAACTAAGATGGAGGTACACCGGGAAGTGGAGGAGCTGTAGTGGGAATAGCTCCCATTTGTGTGGGGTCTTGTGACGGGTAATGTATCATTCCCCCCATCGGAGGAGGGCCCACACCAGGTATTGGGGGAGGCTGAGGATAAAATGCAGGTCGCATCCCCGGCCTCAGCTGACCCCGCAAGTGTACAGGAAAGAAAGGTGGTGGCTGAAGAGGCGGCAAGTGTCCTGAGGGTCGATGAGGAACATTCTGGGGAAGGCGAGGTGGCACGGAGAGACTAAGGTGGGGAGGCGGCATGACCCCAGGAGGAAGAGACATCCCGCGAGCGGGAGGCGATCCCATAGGCGTTTGTGATGGCAAAGGAGGACCTCTAACTGGTTCAGTCCCTGACGAAGTCTTGCCATCGGACTTGGTGCCTTTGGTTGCAGCTGACCCTGCTGGCCCAGTGCCGGGAGGCAGTGGGATGTTCAGATCCGTCGGCCCAAGATTGAAGAAGTTGTTCTGCAAAGTTTCAGGAGGTGGAGGCAAAGAGGGGAGGCCAGGCACAGGCTGCAAGGCCTCTCTGAACTCTGGCCCCTCCACGGGTGTATTGCCCTGCCTTGCCTGAGCCTTCCCCCATTTAATGTTTAAACGTCGTCCTTGCAAGATCAGTTTGTTGTATGAGCGTTCAGCGGCCAGTTCAGCTGCAGAGCGAGTAGTGAACATCACAAAGGCAAACTGCTGCTTAGAGGCAACGATTACACTTCTGATTTCGCCGAACTGGTAGAAATGGTCTCTAAGCTCCTTCTCCCCAATTCGATCCCCCAGGTTGCCAACATACAGAGTTGTGATGCTTTTATCTTCAGGAGGATCAAGCTGTGGCATTGCCTCTGCTCTCTTAAGGAGCTTATCTGCCACGGGATCATTAACCCCGTAGTAACGATCCTTGATGTTTTGATCAGCAAGTGGATCATCAGGATCTGTGGGCTTCTCATGCCGATATGGACATTCTTCACCACGCTTGCACTCTCCCTTGACCCAGAAGGAGCATATGTGTGGGCGATTCCTCTTGTAATATGGCGTAGTTCTTGCAAGTCTCATGAGCATCTCGGAGGGAGCCTTGGCTTTGCCCAGTGCACCTGCAGCAGTCGAGCCATCTGAGGTAGTGGCCATTTGGCGCTCCATGTTCTGGATGTAATACTCCTTGTTGACGTCACTTTTAGGTAGGTCATCTTGCAAGCTCAGAGCCTCATCTCGTACCTGAATAAGAATTATTATTAACAGCTAGAAATGTAAGAAAAAATTGAAAAAAACAGAAGGCAAATTTCAGTGTAGGCAACCACAGTTTTTGTCTATAGTCAGTAATCTATTATAATCTCTAAATGTAAACAATTGAAAATATCTATTAACTCAGTCATAGAGCTCATGAGCCTCTGTAGCAAGCCATTTAAATTCAAAAAGAACTCACTTGTGTAGGTAATCCATACTCGAGATCCAGCAAACATGTTTGACACACATTCTTCAACTTTGAACATGTCTGACACACTTCTGTTTTCTTGAATCTCATCCTGGCTCCAGGACACCAGCGAAAAACAGTGAAAGGTCGAGTGCAGATTTTGCATTCTTTTCCATACCGGTCTCGAGTCATGCGAATGTAAGGGTTGTCACCCAGACACGTTTGGCACAAGATGGGAAAATCCTGAAAAATAAGAAAAGGATTAATTAATACCTTAAACACTTGACACTAAAAAACAAATTGTTCTAGTTCATGGGTGACTTTAATGACTATGAAGATCGGATACAAATTTTATGGCAAAAACTTCAACATCAACAAGCTTGTGATTAAGAAGCTACACATATGCATTTACTTAGGTCAAGATTGGTTAAGATTTAAAGAACTTATGCAGGGAAGAACTGCAAAAAAACTGTAATTTAGCACATTCATTAAAATTAAAGCAAACACAGAAATACCAGGCCATGCTTGCATGATGGCATTGTGAATATAATAGTTTTGTTTTTGATTCAGTCAAGATCACTTTTGATTTCATAAACTTAAGAGTGTAAATGTGCTATGACACATCATATTGTAAGTTTTTTTTTAATGTGCCCACAAAGTGTTGAATTGAGACATCAATTGCAAAAAATCTCTCATTGCAAACCATTATGGCAAACAAGAACATCTATTTCGAAGGAAGTAATGTGTTCAATTTCTAAATCTGATTTTCAAATGTGACACGTTGCACAATGCATGTTGTTGGTGGCAGTATGTTTTTAACTGGCATCATGTAAGGTTATCAATGCATGCGCTGCCAAACTCCCACTCTTATCTGCCTACATAATGCCTCAGGCCTCTTTGCCATTTGAGCCAGCAGTGCCTAAAAACTAATATTCTTTCTATAATTTATTTGTAAACTGAGTTGTACTTTGATTGTTTACCATTGGCATTCATAAATTTATGCTGCAATGCATAGGCTTGATTTACATTCAGAAATTGTATGCCGACACCAGAAAAAAAAACACATTCTTGATTGCCACTAATTATATGCTAGTAGAATTATCAGCAGGATGGATGGAATTATAAAAATTAAGGTTCATATATTATTTTAGATCCACCATTTCCATCCATTAATTGAAATTTTTAAATTAGAAATTAAATTTTATTAAATTAAATTATTTAATACACCTCATGGTACATTCCCATGTGCTCAATGATTTATTAAATGCAATAATTGCTGCTTCTAAACAACGAACATTTTCTAAATGACACGAGACATTCTAAAACCTGCGACGGGAGACAAAATCATTTTGAATCTGAAGTAAAGTTATCTAGACAATATCAACAAAATAGGACAAAAAATGAGAAATTCATATCTGGAAGCGTATCAATAGGTGTTTAAATTTTTTCCATCATTTAAATCTTGGTGTGGAATATGGATCAAATCTATTCAATGTAAAATCAAACTTGACATGACCAAAACAAGGTGTGCAACACCGTCTTGTGAAATATTTACATGGAAGCACCATGTGCCTATATGCCATGAAAGAACTGTAGTTTATCCCATCATTTTGTGTGGTTTCAAAAACTTTTTTCGTATTGGTGAAATTATGAAATTTTCTGCAAAAGTTGACGCAATTTTTTTTAGAACACTACACTATTCATTGAAAAAATTTATCAGATATGGATAAACAACTAGTGAATGTAATCTAGTAAGGTGTCACCAACCCAGCATCGAATTACACACTATATCAAAAGCGTGGCAGTTTTCTCAGTGTATTAATTGTCACTGCAGTGGAAGGTGTAACATTGTAGGATTCTTGATCCATTTTCTTATATAATGTAAAAAGTGATTTTGTCTTTTGGATTGAAAAAAAAATCAAAAAAATTTTTGGATTGAAATTTTTTTAGTTCTGTGGAAGTGATCCATTATATTTCAAGAGAATTACCCAAATCTGTGGTTGAATATAGATCTGTGTGGAATTCTACGTCGGTAATATATTCTCAAGTTTACATAAGAAAATGGATCAAAAAGCCTACCACGTTAGTGATGTTACACCTTTCACTACAGTGACAATTGATACACTTGAGCTCATCAGAAATTGCTGTGCTTCCAATATCTTGCATGGTTTGAAATTTGATACCGTGCCGAGTATCAATGATGCCTTCCTCCATTACCTTTACTAGTCCTTTATCTGTAACTGACAAATATTTGCAATTTATATTCTCTAAAATAAAATTAAAAATTATATCAACTATTGCAAACCATTTTCATGATTTCACCTGTACCAACAAAGTTTTTGATACCACACAAAATGCTGGGATTAACAGCAGTTCTTTCATGGCATATGGGCACATCGTGCTTCCATGTAAACATTTGACAAGACGTCACACACCTTGATTTGGTAATGTCAAGTTTGATTTCACAATAAATAGATTTCATCCACATTCCACAATGAGATCTAAAGGCTGGAAAGTTGTTTCAAAATTTAAACCCCCATTTATTCACATCCAGATATGAATTTTTTCATGTTTTTGCCATGTTATGTTAATATTGTCTTAATAACTTCACTTCAAATTCTGAATAATTTCATCTCGCATTGCTAGTTTTCAAATGTCTTGTGTCTTTTAGAAGATGTTTGTTGTTGAAAATGGGCAATTATTGCATTATATAAATCATTGAGCATTTGGCATGTACCATGAGGTGCATTAAATAATTTTATTTCATAAAAATTAATTTTTAATTTGAAATTAAAATTTTTAATTAGAAATTTTTTTAATGTAATTTAATGCTACAGCATGTACCATGTGGTATATTTTAAATAATTAAAATTTAATTTAATTCTACAGCTGCAGCTTGTAAAAATGAGCATCATAGGAATGAAGGTGAAATTGTCATTCATCATCCCAAATTAAATGACAATGAATGGATTTAATAAGCATTTATCAATCGAATTTATGTATAAGAATGGAAATGTCACTTCTATTTCAGAATCTGTTCTTGAATACATTTGTGAAACTACCATAATACTCATGATAAAAACTGTAACCATAATACTACAGTACTTGCATACCTACCTTAATAAATATTACGCATGCAATGTTGTACTTCCGAAAGCGGAATCAGCATTGCCAACCATCAAAGGCAGTAGCTCATTAACTTTCATTGAGTAATTGCGGATGATATTTTGCTCCCACAAAATAGCTTTGCGCTGCATTGTGTTCAACTCTTATTAGTGGCATGATTTGTTTTTAATTCATATATGTTAATTTTTTGTGTTTGACTTGGTGACAAATTGCTACTTAATTAATATTTAGTCTAATTTAAATCTTAAATTTTCGCAACCTTCATTCTTGATTCTTTCAAGTGTAACTTTAATACCTCCTAATCTCTTATTTTTATCCTTTCTATCTCAACTAAAATTTTTGGATTGAAAAGTGGTAGAGGCGGATCAAGAATAATATATAAACCTTAATTTTGATAATTCCATCCTGATGTAGATATTCCTCCCAAATCAGCACTCGTCTGCCATAGGCCATAGGGTAACTCAGACTTTCCCATGCATGTCCAAAAATTTAGTACATCTGTTGGGCAAGTGGAATTTCCACTTTGGCCACCCACCTGCAGTCAAAGTCATATAAAATGTTTTATTTTAGTTAGAATAGAATAATGGGAATAGATAGGGTCTACAACAAGAGCTTTCTCTAATGGTGCTAAAATCATTCAAATTGGCTCAAGGCAGGCATGGAATATATCTACTTGATGAGCCATGACTGAATTTTTTGAGCTGTGGTTTAATGGATTTGCCAGCCATGATTCCATTTCTTCAAGCCATGATTTTTATGAGCCATGAATCTATATCAAGGCCATGAAAACCATTTACGAGCCCCTTACTTATTTACAAAGTCTGTGCACATGTTCCCCCAAATCTCTAATTTTTCCCTAAAAACTGTCAAACAGCAAAACTAACATTTGTCTACACTCAAGTGGCAACTGAGCATGTGATAATGCATTCTGACTGCTCCAATGTGACCGCAGCTATGCGATCATCAAGAAAACGTTTTGGGTTGATTTGTTTTTGCGTTTTGCAGGATATTTTGGCAAAGCGTTGAAGTATCTGCAGGCCCAAGTGGAAATTTCCCTTCCCAACTGACGTACTAAATTTTTGTAAATGCACGGAGTTACCCTATATCATACTTCAGGAACTGTTTACAATTTCTAAAACATGGATGGCAATGCTTTTATGTAATAGATTACACATTTATACAAGATACAAAGAAAAATAAAGACCGGAAATACTATTTAGCATTTTATTGATCCTTCAATGATTTGTTCAAATTTGTACAGTAAAATGAAAATATGCAAACCTAATATACGGTATGTACCTAAGTCATATACCGTATATAGTTAAGATGGGATTAATCAATTGATCAATTTATAAATCAATGATCAATGGTTTAGCTTTAATTTATTTGATTTATATGCGAATTCAAAAATGAAATATTAACTCATAGTATCTGTGCTGGTGTAATAAGTGTCATAAAATTTTTCACTTTCATTGACTGTGAAGTGAAATATAAGTGGAATATATGGATATTTAATAGAATGCCAACTCTAAGGCAGAGAAAAATTACAAGGTCCCATTTACCCTTGATGCAAATAAAACCTCTTCATCAGTGCAGCTTCAGCATCTTGCCACTTTGACAGCTTGAAGCTTCATCTTTATGTTCTTGCATTTGCTATTTTTAAATTTATTTTCAGTCAAATTGGTGATACAACTCTTGTGTACGTAACCCACATTAATACTCATTTCCCCTTATTGGCCTAAATGGGTGATACTCTGACAATGATTAAAAACGATCAGGGTTGGTGATTTTTTTATTCAAAAAAAATAAAAAATAAATAAATAGCATTATTTATTTCATTTTTCAGCTTTTTTTTTTTTTTTTTTTTTTTTTTTTTTTTTTTTTTTTTTTTTTTTTTTTTTTTTTTTTTTTTTTTTTTTTTTTTTTTTTTTTTTTTTTTTTTTTTTTTTTTTTTTTTTTTTTTTTTTTTTTTTTTTTTTTTTTTTTTTTTTTTTTTTTTTTTTTTTTTTTTTTTTTTTTTTTTTTTTTTTTTTTTTTTTTTTTTTTTTTTGAGATGTCATTTTTTATGTTGCAATTAGCCTACAAACAATAACAGTATATGGATGGCTAAAAAAGGC
This sequence comes from Hyalella azteca, assembly GCF_000764305.2. Lineage (NCBI taxonomy): Eukaryota > Metazoa > Arthropoda > Malacostraca > Amphipoda > Hyalellidae > Hyalella > Hyalella azteca. Next base: position 64,242 of record NW_025938130.1, on the reverse strand, counting down.
AGTTATTGCCTTCACGAATGGCCAAGGTGGTGTTTACCACTTTAAACTTTTAGGTAAACAATTATTGATAAGTCTATTCATTAGCTTTGTAAAGTTTGTATGGAGCAAGATAACAAGCTAGATATTGACCATTTAACTGGATTCAATATATAACAAGACTCCAGGAATGCGGATCTTTTGAACATAGAAGAGTCACAGACCAGATAGGTAGCTGATAGCACAGTGCACAACATTATCAATAGATCTACTAGTTTTATGTCCTATAAATCTACCAGGCTCAACCCTCTAAACACACTGATTAGTAGTGACTGAGTGACTGACTGCACTGTTCCCATTTGATTCAGACCAATAAACCATTACTAAACATAAACTGAACAACAATCAAACAAACCTCAAACGACTTGAAACAAAACTTATGTTATGAGAAAAGCTAACACTGTTTGAAATAAACATGTACACAATTCAAACATTTTATTTCCATTCACTGCATTTAATTATTTTATATATAGTTTTATAATTGTACTTGTTCTGTTTCTAATTATAAATTCACATATTTAAAGATTGAAATTAAATATTTTAATTAGAATACTCATATTAGAATGGAAAATCTTTCTAAATGCCTATAAGGTCAATGCAATCTCAACCAACCCTTCTTATATAAGCTAGCTAACACATTTAAATTAATATTTAACAAATAGTCAAATAGTTGAAGACTACTTATAGCCTTATATAAGAATTAGCTAAGCTGCTAGCTATGTACTATGTATTGCAACACTTGATGCCTCCATACCAAAGCATACAATTCATTGGAATGTACCGTCTAATGGGGTAAAAGGGACAGGCGGCGTAAATCGGAATGCGCGTCCCACATTTCGTAGAAATGTTGTAGCAGCTAAACTAATCAAAATATTGCAAAACTAAAAATAGTGGTGTAAACTTCAACATTTTTACTATCTATTATGTATAAAGCTAGTCAAGAAATCAAACATTTACTATCTCTACAAAATCGTTAAAAAAAGTGTGAAAAATGTAATTTTGGAAAAGTACTTCTACTAAAGTCTGGAGCAAAAAACATATTCACTGTATAAAAAAATTCTACTTGCATAAAAGTTGCACACAGGTGTTGGCTTGAAAACACAATTGACAGAATTTGCCTATCTCATTAAAAAAAATGGCAGCCATTTCCGCGCGATGGGATAATAAGGGACACCCCCCCCTGGGGTGATTAGGGACCCCCCCATCCCGGGGTAATTAGGGACAACCCCTGGGTTAATTAAGGACAACCCTAAAATACATTTACAGCAGATCCTCTGTTAGTAAAGGCCACAGTTTAAATAAATATGGGTTAATCACAAAGATTTTTGCTTAAATTTTTAATTTGAGTGAAAATTTAAATTTAAATAAAATCTTCTTGGGGGAGCAGAACAGCCTGGATGTTAGGCAAAACTCCTAACATCCAGGTCACTCCCTAAAGAAGCTTGTTGAGCTCCTTGTCTTTACATAACATCTTAAAGGAAGAGGAGGACTTAGGAGTACTGCTGGTAATAGGCGAGTACACTCTGCACGTTTAGAATACTTTAAAATCAAGTGTCCCTCTTTACCCCATTTCCAGATTAATTCAGGAGCCTTTTATATTGTGTCTGGCACCTTACAAATAGCATATGGAATTTTTTTGAAGATGTCATTCGATAGCCCTCGAAAAAGAGCTATAAAATGAGCCTAAACTTGTCTGTGAAATATTTCATGGTAAGAAGTTATCACAAAGAAATGCTCAAAACCATCCCTTTTTACCCTGTTTGAAGGTAATACACACTAAACGCAACAGGTTTATATTCCAATCTGTCATAATACATTTATACTCAATTCATCAGGCATTGACTACTTTGGTTGTAAAGTAGGTGTGTAAGTAATGATCATCAGGCATTGGCTGCATTGATCGCGAAGCATGCGAGTCAGAATCAATCATTCGGCATTGGCCACATCAATCGTAAAATGCGTGCATCCATGTCAATCATGCCTCTTCGTTTGCAAAACGTGAGCATCACAATTATTGGGCATCGGCCACATTGATTGTAAAATGCGCGCATCCATGTCAATCATGCTGCATCGTTCGCAAAGTGCAAGGCATCAGAATCGATCATTGGCATTGGCCACATCAATCGTAAAATGTGTGCAGTCATGTCAATCATGCCGCATTGATCTCGAATCATGAGCGTTGGAATCAATCATTAGGCATCAATCACATCGTTCGTAAAATGCGTACATCTATGTCAATCATGCCACATCGTTTGCAAAGCGTGACTGTCAGAATCGATCATTAGGCATCGCCACATCAATTGTAAGATGCGTGCATCCATGTCAATCATGCCGCATAGTTCGCAAATCATGAGCGTTGGAATTGATCATAGGGCATCAGCCACATTGATTGTTAAATGTGTGCATCCATGACAATCATGCCACATTGTTAGCGGAGCGTGAGCATTGGCCACATTGATCGTAATATGCAAGTTGATCATTGATCATAAAGCACGAGGTCTTTGTTGATCATTGATTGTAAAGCATCATTGAGCAACAGCCGCATCGATCGCGCAAGTGTTTGCATCATTGTCGGTCATCAGGCGTTGGCCAAATCGATCGTAAAGCGTGCACATCATTATTGATCATCAGGCATCACTGCATCAGTCAGAGATGCACTTTCATTTTTCTAGCAAGCATACTGGCAACTTTCCTTGCTGGCCTGCTGGCATACATCCCATAATGTGCCTCTGGCGCATGTGCCGCACCTTCCAGACCACAACAGGACACCGATCTAAGGTCGAGATCACAAGATGGCTGATGAAGATCCTCAAAAGACACAAATGTGAGGTCAAGGTAGCTGATAGATTTTCAAAAGATGCTGATATCTTGAGGCTCCAGCTAAAAGGCCCTAGGGTAAACGCGGTATATTCAGACATCGTGGTAATTCCGACACTTCTCGACTTTTTTCATTTATATTAAGCTTTTTCTTAGTTCCATGCAATTGTTGATGGTTGAAATAGTGACGTCATACTTTTGTGTGCCATACTATTGCCAAAACACAAGGTCTGGGCTGTCTGGCAGGAAAATGTTGAGATCCAAAGAGAGACAGTGTGCGTCACCCAGTGAGAACATCGAAAAATGTGTCCAAGTTGATAGTTGACCTTGCTCTACCAAATAGTGATAAACTGTTTGTGTAGAAAGAATATCATGCTTTGAGACATTAAATACGTCTGTGAATATATTAGGAATCCATTAAGTATACTTGTATTTGCTGATTTCAAGTGGTAAAAAAATTAATAGATGATTAAGTTAAGAGACGGTTTTAGATACGTAAAAACTAATTCTGACACATCTTGGAATTAGACACACACAGCTTGTTCCAAGCTGTGTGCAAAAATTAAAATTTTTCTTAATTAAAAGACTAATAGCTCTCAATTAAAAGTCTAATTAAGTAGTGTTCAATATTCAATAGTGTTCTAATTCCAAGCTGTGTTGTATTTCAATACAGCTCACACAGCGATCGGAATTCAAACACAGAGTGTCGGCATTCGAATTAGTAGAGTTTGAAGCGTGGCCGGAATTAGTCTCACAAAATGCCAAATTTAGTCACACAGTGTCGGAAATTACTCGGAATATATGGATTTGGTAGGTTTGCATTCTAAAGGCTTTTAAATAAATATGGCAAAATTTTGTGACGTTTCATTGTTGCTGGTGCGCAGGCTGGAATTCTAAAATTCATGGTTCACATTAAAAAAGCGTTCCGCCTTAAGGTGGTGCTTTAGAGCCGTGAGGTCCCAGACAGGTTCCTAAGCAGTTCTTCACTAATTAGGGTGAACTTTACTCCACTCGTAAATGAGATGATCTGAAATTTTCCATACTTATCTAGGTATTTATTTACAATCCGTGTAAAGGAACAAAAAATATGTAAGCTTTGTATAGCACCAGTTATGATAGATGATAATTTTGTACCTCGATGTTAATTAAACCGGCGTCTTATCAAAATTTTTGAGACGTTAACGTGTAGTACTATTTATTCTCTATCTGATGTTACTAAATACATGTCAGAATCAACATCCATTTTGTAAATATTCACAACCAAAAAATGTTTGCATCACTGCTAAACAGGACTTTTCACATTTTCATTGGATGCTAGCGCTGAGCACGTTGAAAGTGTCATACGCTCATAAATCTCTGGCCTGAAGTGGCTACTCTTGTCTACCCCCATAGAGGGTAGAGGGGAAGACATCCTCTACCCCACCTTGCATGGAGGTAGACAGGCTGCACTGCTTACCCTCCCGTGTTCCCTCCTACGGCCGTGTGTTAAAGGGCTAGCACGTTTAAATTACAGCACTCCATTGTTAGTTCGTTGGCGAGAACCCTTGTGACAACATGCGATTCTCTCGTAAGCAAACAAAAAGCCCAAGACTGTGTCTTTCAGCATACCGAATCAATAGAGGATTACAGTTAAAAAGATGGAGGTAAGATTTATCACATTTTATTGCTTATTATGAAATATCAAGATAACAACATAAGTGAGTAATACATAAAATTATAGGTTAAAATTAATTTATCTCTTTAAGTTTCCTGCCATTATCATGTTGATGGTAAATATTAATGCTTGCGATTATGTATTACCGATTTTCAAGTCTTGGTTCAATATTGTATCAATCTTGTTCTTTGCTCTGCAGGAAACAACAAAATCTCCTAAAGGATCTAAACGCATTGGCTTCGGGTGAAAATGTCGCCAACAATATCACTCCAACTGTGGATCTTACTAGCGATGAAGACGATCTGAGGGATTTAGTGATCAAAATTTTGGAGGAAGCGAGCATGCAGGATGCTAACCCACATAATAACAGTGAAGAGTTGAGCATGCTGAATGTCGGATCAGAAATCACCTAACAAGGTCATGATGAAAATTGAAGCTCATTTGGCTCAAAAGAAGGCCAATGCCAAAAAACGGCTATTCAACAGAAGTGCTGTCAAGTTGAAAAGGAGACAAGGTTGAGCTTTTGGTTATAAGAGCAACGCTTTTGCTACCGTGTCAGATGAAGCTAAAAGTAACTTTATTCAAACTTTGTCCCTGGATGAACATCAAATTCAGACCCTTGAGTGTTCAACAATTCAACAAAGTAATTGTTCATCATGGCATAATGAACATAGAAAAAGATTAACCGCTTCAAATTTCGGGACTGTATGCAAATTGAGAAAAACAACAAGCAAGCAGTTGGTTGCCCACAGAATAATGAATGGCTTGAGTGACACGATTCATGCCATAGTGTGGGGGCGGGAGCAGGAAACTTCAGCGTTAGAAAGCTTACAAAAAAAATTGGGCATCTCAGTGAAAAGATGCGGTTTTTTCGTAGACAAAGATTTTCCTTATTTAGGTCCATCCCCAGACGGTCTTGTGGATCATGACCACATTGTTGAAATCAAATGCCCAAGCTCTGCACGTTATTTCAAGACAATAAAAGATGCTGTGATTGCTAAAAAATGCAATCATTTGAAAGTTGTTGACGATCAAATAATAATGAACAGAAGGCATTCCTACTTCTTCCAAGTTCAAGGTCAGATGAAAGTTACTGGACGAAGTAAAGGTTATTTCGTGACCTGGATACCAGAAGATATACATATAATTGTTATTGAATATGAACCGATGTTTTGGCTCAAGCGAATGGAAGTGCAGCTTAAAATTTTTTACTTAAACAACATGTTACCTTGCATTATCAATGATGATGTTGAATATTGAATAGATATTGAATATTCCTTGTACGGGTCATTGTGTATTCAGTCAAGCAAGCTTCGACCATATGAGAACAAAGAGCCTAACAATTTTTACCTTCCCTCCCTCCCCCTCTCAAAAACCCCTACTGCGGTTTACCAACTTCCCTCTTCTGTCTCCATCTCCAAGGAGACGGACACTTTGCTCTTGTTATGTAAGCGCCGGCGCATATCGCTGTCTCTGTAAGTAAACTTTTAGTCTCTGTACAGTCTGAATTACTGTCTCTGTAGATTGATAAATCTTGATTAACAGTAAAAGTTAACATTTCGTCGCATTTCTGTAACCTTCCCTTGACGTACCTATATAAAGAGAAAATAATTAATAGTCTAGTGACAATACGTTTTTCATTCAGAAATTTGTACTCTATGAATTAAATATCATCGAAATTATTTAGGTATTGAATGTGATGTATTTATATGATGAAGATGAGCATGTAACTGCGCGAAAACAGCCAGCCTATTTGGCTTGAAGTCTAAGCTCATATTACAGTTAGACACCGGCACATCTTAGACGAGAGAGGAGGGTTATCAGAGTCAGTCTATCGAAAACAGTCTATTTGGCCTGAAGCAGCGGCTCATAGTACCAAATGGGGTACCTGCACATCGGAGTTGGGGAGGGAGAGAGGAGGGGTGTGAGGGATCTGCTCAGCGGCCCAAGCACCCTTTGCTTCGTGACGCGTCTGCCCAAGTCTATGAGTGTAGAGCAGCCAGACGCAGGCCTGCGCTTGCATGACATTCCTTTGACACCACACAGCCAGACATAAGATACTAGTAGTCACGGCAGCGTCCACGATCACCCTCGCTTTGGAGTTCGGGCGGGTCTACATACCCCCCTTAAAAAAACATTCCAGGCAACTAGAAACAGGTTTACAGGCCATCAGAAATCAGCTTTGGTTACGGTAGCTATGATCATATGAACGTCAAGTCAGGCAACACAGAGAAGGTCCCATACAAGATTGTTAATTGCGCGCGTCACTCACAGATGAGCATGAGGGATGGATCTACAGAAGGAAATACTATTTACTCCCAACATAATAGTTTCAAATTAAATATAAAAAACATTTATGGCACCTATTCATTACCTCAGCTTTCAAATTGATGAGAAACTCATCGGCAGTTGGAGAAACTTCTCGAAGAAAAGGCAATGCACAACAAACAACATGACACTTCACAGTTGACTGACTAGAATAGACTCAATAGTCAATAGAGTAGTTGAAAGTCAAAAATTTAGCATTCAAACCTTTAGATTCTGTGAACCTTGTGATTTCTTCATTATTAAAACTTCAGAAGGCTCACAATATATCACGTAAAGTGATATCACTCAATTATCGTCTTGAAGTTTGGGAGCTTTATCTGCAGTAATGTTCTGTAGTTACCTCACCCACCGATTGGGTAATGAGAACTAACCACTAACCATCATTAGATTCCTGCCACTGTTGCACACGATTGATTCTGCATGCATGTATAATATTTACGAAGGTTATTAAACCATGCTGATTTCTGTTGAATGTCAGTTACGGATAAATTTTTAATATAGAAGAATTTGTATTCTTTCATTTTTTCACATGACTATATTGATGTCGGTTTCACATTGGTTGCTGGTGCGGTTGGTTTCCCTGCTACCTTCTTTGTTTACGTTTTTTGTTCGGCTGATCGCAACGAAAGAAGATTGTATGTCTCAGCCGATTGCATCGGTGGTCAGTTTTGTATTTGTGGATTGAATCATAGGCAATTTTTCATGTATTTGTGAGTGAGTGTACATAGTGAAGATGTTATTCTTTGCAATTTCCATCAATAATGACATAACTACACTATTGTATTATGCTCTTGAAATAAGAATTGTAGCATTACTCTTAAATGGGGTACCTTAGACCTTTTTTTATAAATGATGCCATTTTTTTACTAGCTAAATTAAACTTGAATTGAAACATGCAAAATACAGGTCTATACTCTAGCTTCACTCACCATAAATTGCTGGCTCCTGCCTCTCATAGTCTTTATGTAATTTGAAAAAAAGTGATGGTATTTGTTACCCCAGCTCTTGGGGTATCTTAGACTGGGTGGTAAAATCAATTATATTTTTTGGTAAAATAACTCCAGGTTTTGGTGCATTGTAGTAGAACTCTTCTAGTTACATAATACATATGCAAATGATAAACTTGAGGAAAGTGTCATAGTTTGCAAATGGGGGGCGCTGCCCCATAATGAGGGAAATGTGACTACCTAATAGCAGCCCTGATGGGGTAATATTGACTGGCTTGGAAATTAAGTTAAAATTACTATATATAAGACTCTGTAGAGTCTGAAACATAAAGATAAAACATAAATAGGCTGTCAAACATAAAATATGTTATATATGGTAATTTTATATTAACTTCCAAGCCGGTCTATGTTACCCCATCAGGGCTGATAAGTCCTTCAATACTGAACGAATTTGCTTGAATTTTAATATGTGAGTAGATATTATCGATATGCTGCCGCAGGAATTAATACAGATTTTACAAAAATTAATTTTTAATCAAGAACAATAAACATATTTTTTTCTCAACCCAGACACTCATAAGTCCTTCAATACCGAACGAATTTGCTTGAATTTTAATATGTGAGTAGATATTATCGATATGCTGCTGCAGGAATTAATACAGATTTTACAAAAATTATTTTTTAATTAAAAACAATAAACATAATTTTTTCTCAACCCAGACACTCATAATTCCTTCAATAGAGAACAGATTTGCTTGAATTTTGGATTATGAATATTTATTATCGATACACTGCCGCAGGAATTATTACAGATTTTTACATTAATTAGTTTTTAATTAAAACGAATAAACGTATTTTTTAAGCAACCTAACCATTCATAACTCCTTCAATACATAACGGATCTGCTTACAATTAAAGTATCGAGATTCAGATGCAGTAAATGAAAAATAGAATATGCGCACTTTATTGAAGTATTTAATTTCACGATAGAGGGTTTCTTCTTCCCAAGGCACGTGAATGAGCATTCTTTCAACTGGGTAGCATATCATAATTAAATCACGAACAAGAACTTGCTAAAGCCTTCAGGATGTGTTTAGATCATAGAATTTCTCTCCGACGACCGCTGCGTTCTCAAGTTATATGGCTGATCATTAGACTCGTGACCTGTCATCCAAGGCGACCAAAAATTATATCCAAACTTCAGATGTGATTCAATTAAAAATTGCGCTCAAACCTTTTTCTCGCGTCTATGTAGTACATTTTTTGTGCCTAATAATCTCATTCACAAAGTATAGGGCCATTAGGTTATAACCATTTTTATTCAGAAGTGTCATAGTGCCGTGAAATTAACCTCAACATCCATGATAATGGAATCTTTGGCTTACACAGTTCATATGAGTAAAAACCATTTGCCATTGAGCTGCCCATCCAAGCCTGTAACTTGCGGAAAAAATAAATCTCGCATGTCATTTATAAGTCATTTATTATCAAAAGAAAATTGTATAAACAAATTTCCCAATGATTAATATTAAAGCGCGTGATCTGAATTGCAACATAATGATACTTGTATAAATTTTTCCAGTGAGTTGAATATCATCAATGGAATATGCGCGTGTTACAAACGTCTCGAAAAAATTTGAGACCGTAAATGCTGCCGGTCTTACTGTAAATATCTAAATTCAGTGAGCAATTAATATAACCCAAAGTAATGACCGTAGCTCAATGAAACTTGTACACGTTACACGTATTCATTAGGACCTAATGGTGATGTTTAGCACGTGAAATTTTTTTTAATTTCACCTTCATTCGTGAGTAATATGGCAATACGTGCAGAAATTTGCAGTGAACAAAACATTTTCAGCTCATTTTCTTATTTATGGAAAAAATGCCCTATTGTGCTCATCATATCTGTCTGTCTGTCTATCTGTCCATGACTTTATGTTTTTGTCAACGAGAAAATGCGCTCCCACTCATTGCAGTGAGTACTGAGTTATATTTTTTCTAACTACTGTACAGATTTGAACGGAACTTTTAATATCCAAACACATGCAACTTATTCATCAGGACCTAACGGTAATGTTAAGCTTGTAACAAAATTTTCCATTTCACCTTCATTCGTGAGTTATAAAGCAATTGGGGACGAAATTTGCACTGACCAAGAAATTAATTCTGAACTACTGAACTGATTTGGACGAAACTTTGAATATACATTCCTACCATGCAACGTTTATGTTAAGCTTGTGACAATTTTTTTTATTTTTCCTTCGTTTGCAAGTTATACGGCTATACATACCGGTATATGGCTCGTTGTCAATTCAAATTTAAAAATTGGCCTAAAAAATGCCGGTCGTTTCTCCGTATATCCGTATAACTTGCGAACGAAAGCGAAATAGAAATTTTTTTCACTAACTGAGAGGTTAGGATTGTGTATTCAAAGTCTCATTAAAATCTATTCAGTAGTTTAGAAGACATTTCTTGTTCACTGCAAATTTTGGCCCAAATTGCGATGTATCTCATGAATGAAGATAAATGAAAAAAACTTGAAAAGGAAGTTAAAACCCCAAAAATTGTCACGAGCTAAACATAACCGTTTGAAGGTTAGGAATGTACATTCAAAGTTTTGTTCGAATCTGTTCAGTAGTTTGAAAGAAATTTCTTGGTCACTGCAAATTTTGGCTCAAATTTCTGTATAACTCAGGAATGAAGGTGAAATGGAAAAAATTTTACAAGCTGAACATCACCGTTAGGTCTTATGAAGTTTCATCGAGCTCGCATTTCATTGCTTACAAACTTTCAGATGTACGTATTGTTTAAGTGCAAGAGTATCATGAATACACAGCATCGTAATATATTACATGCAAGCTTTCAGATGTATACGTAGTGTTGAAGCGCACGCGTAACATGAATACAGGCCCTATGATATATATGATATATATCATATACAGACTTTCAGATGTGCGTATCAAGTTGAAGTGCGTGAATTTCATGCACACAAACATCGTAATATTTTGCATACAAATTTTCAGATGTACGTAATCGGTTAAAATGCATGAGTATCATGCATAAAAACACCGCAATATATTGCACACCTACATGCTCTTACATGTCAAGGTTAAAATAAAAATATAACATGCAGAAAATTTCCTCAAGAAAGTTTGATTCTAAGTGGAAAAAAACACTGGCGTAATCTGTCCGATTATTTTGCAAGCTTCAATACATATGATGGTTGTGTTGTCCCGGGGCTGAACATTTTACATCCGCCGCTCGTAATGCGCTGTTGGGGTCCGGGTTTTAGTCAGTACCGCAGTCGTATCTTGTCGGGTCTCGCTAAGTCGCTTGTTGGCAGTCGTCATAAGTTTATTGTGGAAGAGTCCCATTAGTTGGCAGTCATTGAAAAAGATAAATGACCTATTATTTTAGCTCGAAAGTCGTTGTAAAGTAAAAAAATTGGTCGATAACTTTAGCAAAAGTCGTTGAAATTCCAACGACTATTGCCACTGTATGAGACCTGGAGTGACGTAAAGCAAACAGAACTTGAGTTGCGCGTACAGTGTATTTTTTATAGCCATTCATTTTTATCTTCTAAGTGTTGGAATATACCGCATTTACCCTACTCTACAGCTTGGGTATTGTGGATTGCACAAGTTTAAAATTGTAAGAAACATGTTTGCTAAGTGCAAACCGCCATTTTTCCATCAAACAAAAATACATGACATTAGAGCAACGAGATTTCACACCTAGCTACTGATACTACTGTATATGATATTAAAGGCTTTAAAGCTTTGATATTTCAGAAAAAAAGTAGGACTTTTCCAGCCCTAGAGAGGCTGGAGCCTCATGGTAACCTAGAAATGAGATTTTCCTAAAAAATGCCAAACTTTTAGCAATTTTTAGGCTGAAATTGAATTTAGAAAAAAAATTGTAGCTCATTCACTTGTTTGTAGACCTACACCACATATATTTATATGGTATTTTTCAAGATATTTTCCTCTTTTTACGACCTTTCAGATTCATAATTTTCATTATAATCAAAGGAAAAGAAATTTGTGCACATGACTAGTAATATGGATACCATTCCTAAATCCTAATCCTGATTAGCTATTTAATTTATGGATTCCAGGATTGATAGAAAAAAACTAACTGGAATACCTACTCAGCAGACTATTATCTCAGCTACAGGATCATGATTGAATATTTGAAACAACCATTTCTAGATATAAATAATAGGTATACACAGTGCACAGCATTACTAAAGTTTACTGTTTACAAACAATTAAAGTTTACTGTTTACAAACAATTAGTTTAGTTGTGCTTTATTTGCATTACTTTATATTACTATTTACCACAAATTTTCGTCACAGTGGTAATGAAATTGATACCACTAAAATTCAAGTTCATCATTTATTTACATGTCACATTTTACGTACCGAATCTTCCCAATTTTGTCTGTTGTAGGTATTTGTGGATTTAGACATCGACATCTTGAACAAAATATCAGGTACAACTTGATTTGAACAGAAATTGTAGAAATTCTGAAACAAAAATCAAAATTGAAGCTGAAGGAGCGATGCTTACGCTGCTGATGCGAAACGTTGAAGCCTTGAAGGTACCAAATAATCCGCTAGAAGCCAATAACCTAATATCCGGATCTATTTTTACAACACTTCTCTTTAGAAGTGTATTAAATTTCGATTACAAGATTTGTAGCAGACAGACAGACAGACAGACAGACAAGAAGTGAAGTTAAAGAGAAGTGTTGTAATAATATGCGTTTAAAAATTACTTTTTAAAGACAACACTTCTGAACAATCCAGTGTCTTGGATGTTACACATGTACAATGAATTTCTAATTTTATTTCAAATATTGAAAAAAAAATGTCAGAGATAATGTATAAATCAATAGACAGAATAAATAATTTTAAAAATTTACAAAATTTTGATATCTTAAAATTTTTTTGAAAAATAATTTTTTTTCAATATTTGAAATAAAATTAGAAATTCATTGTACATGTGTAACATCCAAGACACTGGATTGTTCAGAAGTGTTGTCTTTAAAAAGTAATTTTTAAACGCATATTATTACAACACTTCTCTTTAACTTCACTTCTTGTCTGTCTGTCTGTCTGTCTGTCTGTCTGCTACAAATCTTGTAATCGAAATTTAATACACTTCTACTTATCCTATCGATCTGAAATTTTGCACACTTGTGTAAAGTTGGAGACAATGCATGAATCAAATATCAAAATAAAAGATTTTCAAAATGAAATTTTTTTTTCAATATTAAAAAAATTGAAAAAATAATTTTGTCAGCTACAAATCTTATAACTGATATCTGACACATTTTTACCTGTCTGATTGATCTGAAATTTTGCACACTTGTGTGAAGTCAGAGGCAATGCTTGAATCAATTAATAGAATAAATAATTTTGAAAAAAAATTATATATTAAAAAATTTATATATTAAAAAAATTGAAAAACTAATTTTTTAATTTGAAAATTAAATGAGAAATTCATTGTACATTTGTAAGATTGGAGACACTGGATTCTTTGGAAGTGTTGTCTTTAAAAAGTAATTTTTAAACGCATATTATTCACTATATTTTTTAAAAAGCATTCAAAATAAGCTATTAGATTTTGAAATGAATCTGAACTATTACAAATTTTAAAATACTGATATGGATCCATTATACGATCATTTAAAATTTGAAAGTAATTAGTGAAACTCAAATTTCGGCATTTTACCCGCATTTCTATCTTTTTTCCCGCTACGGTGTGAAAATTTATTAAAGCAGTGTATATACAATCAAAAATGTATCATATGAATAATATATCATAGTTTTCTCACATGATGTCATTAAAAGTTGTTTTTGAAGTATGAGCTCCATAACACGTCTCGGACAAATTTACGGCCGGTTTCGCGGCAAATCTCGGCGACAGGCCTATCCAGGCCTATTCTTCAATGCCGAAGATACTATATCAAATCTCCAAATTTAGTGAACACGGAATATCTGCCAAAGTAATGAACGTAGCTCAATAAAACTTGGTACGCATATCATTAGGACCTAACGGTGTTGTTTAGCTTGTGAAAGTTTTTGGAATTTTACCTTCATTCTTCAGTTACAGTGGCACGCTAGAGTATTGGATACATAACATAACATATTGATCTCGGCGCTAAAGTGTAGGCCTGATGTGGCCTGTCGCCGATTATTTTCCTTTTCGTGCCTTGTTCACAGAAGATCTAAAATCATGTCATTTGACCGGATCTTTTCATGACTGACGATAGTTTGAAGTAGTCGATGTCATCGGGGAGGCTGTTCTACATGTCGGTGATTCGAAGCGAGAAGAAATTTTGTCGCGTGGAGAAGTTGCAGCGCAGTTTTTTAGTTTATAGCCGTGGCCCCTGGTGATGGTTCTTGTTTCAAATTCTAGTAATCCTTCGGGGACCCTGTATAAACCACGAGTATACATGTATACTTCAATGAGTTCCCCACGCAGACGTCGATAACTGAGGCTTGGAAGCTTCATAATCTTCAATCTTTCTTCATAGGACTTGTCCTTCAAGCCTGGAATTATCCTTGTTGCACATCTTTGAACATTCTCTATTAAATTTCTGTCCTTTTCAAATCTCGGTGACCACACAACGTTTCCAAACTCTAGATTCGGGCGCACGACAGCAACAAACAACTGCTTCATCGCTTCTGCATTTAGGAACTGGTGTGAGCGTCTGATTAGTCCAAGAAGTTTGTTGGATGTGTTAGCTTGCGTTTCAATATGCTTGGAAATTTCAGCTCCTTGTCGACATAAAGTCCGAGATCTTTTTCCACACTAGACTTTTCAATCATTACTCACTCGTTGCAACCATGTCTTCTCATACTGTAATCTTGCTGTTCATTGTTCTTTCCGAGGTGAAGTACTTTACACTTGTCAGCATTAAACCGCAGCTGCCACGTATCAGCCCAGTTAACTAAACTGTCAAGATGATGTGTCGTCGGCATACATGGAGCACACGCTGGACACTACTTCTGGCAGATCGTTTATAAAAGCAACGAACAAAATAGGCCCAAGAACGCTTCCTTGTGGCACGCCACTGCGCACTGATGCCCAGTCTGACTCGGTTCCGTTAATACTGACACGTTGTCGTCTACCTACTAGAAAGTCTCTGATCCATTGGAGTATGTTTCCCTCAATTCCCAAAGACTTCACTTTACGCAACAGCCGCTCATGCGGAACACTGTCAAATGCTTTGGCAAAATCAAGGTACAATGCATCCACTGGCTCCCTCTCGTCCAGCATGAGAGTCCAATCGTTCAACGTAAATAATAAGTTAGTGGTGCAGGATCTACCGGCGATAAAACCATGTTGACAATCTGATATGAGATGGTGAGCAGTCAAGTGATGTTAATCCTATATTCCTATCCCTCACAACAGATTCCATTAGCTTACAAACAACATTTGTCAGACTGACAGGGCGATAGTTGCCGGGGCTGCTTTTGTCATTTTTTTTGAGCAATGGTGTTACTTGAGCTTCTTTCCAGTCGGACGGCAAAATTCCTTCGTTCAAGGTTTTTTTGAAATAATACTGTCAATGGGCCGGCCAGAACGGTTGCTAATTCTTTGGGCAATCTGGGATGGAAGCCGTCTGGTCCACATGACTTGTTGGGATTTAGAGCGACCAGGCGCTTGAGAACCTCTTCTTCGTGTATTTCAAATCCTGTTAACTTCGAGCCGACTGGGCGCTCCTCAATATCTGGAATACTGTTCAAGTCCTCATCTGTGAACACACTGCTGAAGAATTGATTAAGAACGTTAGCCTTGCCCTCATTAGAGGAAATCTTTCGTTGGTCTACTTTCTAATCAGATATACCGTCTTTTGACTTACACTTCGAACTTACACTTTGACTTACAGAAAAACCCGCTTGTCACTAATGGTGAAATTAAAAGCGACCTTGAGGAAGGTGGGGTTGAAGTAGAAAAGGACACAATCAGTAGAGCTCTAAATCGTATTGGTGTTATGCCAAGATTCGATCGAATTCCTTTAGAAAAGTTCGATTTTTGTTTCGTTGGACCAGGATTTTGTCCGATTTTCCCATTCATGTGGTTTTCACGTGTCGGTACTTCAACAGAGGAACCTTTGCAGATGATCTTGACATAAGACCAGTACGATTTAGAGCTCTGCTGATTGTGTCCTTTTCTATTTCAACCCCACCTTCCTCCAGGTCGCTTTTAAGAATAGAATAGAAGTGTCGGCACTGCAGAAATAGGCCCATGGCATGTTGCCGATACTTGAATTTTTCGTGACTTGATTCACAATGGATCCGGCTTTTGGAGACCGATCTTTCCATAACTGACGATTGATTGAGATAGCTGCTGGACTTATTGCCTGGTTCGTAATTTGCTATGCATTTTAACCCATTAATGACGAGAATTATTTTCTGAATTTTTTTTCGGTTCCTTGTGAGAATATTATCATTTGTGATGGTAATAAGCAAAAAGTATGTTCATATATTTATTTTTCGTTGTATGTGAAAAATTATAGCTTGGTTCCATATGGAACCGCTCGGCATTAACATAACGTTTCTTCAAACAACACTTTTTCCCATAGTAAATCAAGCAAGGTTGTTCATAATGGATATTACGTAATAGTATACGTATTCATAATGGACAATAATGATGATAAACCAATCATGGCAGAATACAATACAATTTTTAGCATAGAATGCTTTCATTCATTCAAAATGAATAGGAAGGTTGCCCATTTTACGAATGTTTGTGGGTGCGTTGTCAACATTGTTTACGAAGCACTGCATTTGCAGTGCTTCTGATGTCTCTTTGCTGGCCAATGTTGTTGATTGTTGTATTGCACTTCATCAAGGATCGAAGTAGAAGGGTGCACTATAGACCCTGATTGTTTTACTTAGGGTCTCCTGCATTATTGCATTTCCTAACCGATATTTTTGAAAATTTATTGCAATAGCCATTCTTTTTTTCAAAAGTTTTTTGAGAAGCCAAATGAAACCAGAATAGATATCACATATAATATGTTGGCTTGGGACCAATTGTATCGTGTTTATGGGACCAATCCATGTTCCAGCCCATGAATAAGTTTCTTTTTCTATTAGATCCGCCGATTGGCTTCAATAGCAGAAAAATGTCATCTGATTTATCTGCTGCTCAAAGTTTATAACTAAATCTCACGGGCTAGCTACGTATATGTCGTAGTATAATGTTGCCATGTCGACCACAGTTGACTTTCTTCTCTGTCGATAGTCATTGTTTTCACATTTGGTGATTACTGTTGCTGCAATGACTATTCTTGATAGGCGAGCGAAATTTCTAGTGGCTGCGTCATCTGAGTTATCTGAATATCAGTATGTTTCGTTTGTTGCTGCTTCTGTGAAAGGTTCAGTCGCAAATATTTGATCTTCGTATTATTCTTCTCTCGAAATCTTAATTATTTCATGTGATGATCTGCCAGAAATACAACTAGAAAAAAGTGACTCGGATGAAAAATCGTATAGTGTTCTACGTACGTACCTAATTCCAAATATATCAACTTTCGGGATATATACTCCTAACAGCTCTAAAGATAATAGTTCACTAATAAATAACAGAAAAACTGTAGATCTAAGATCTAAATAAATAATTTCTTAACTATATCACAAAGTAATCTACTGGGAAAATGATATGACCGGAATGCTTACACTACTGCCGAGCGGTTCCATTTGGAACCAGGCAAAATATTTCATGATCTAAATGACCTTAGAAACATGAAATCACGTAATACCATATACAGCATTAAAAGTACTCTCTTTGTCGATAAAATTCTGCATCTAACTTATAAATAATATATTTTTAGAACGAACTACTTACCTTTCTCTGCAATGATGACAAGCCCTTCTGTCTGACACCCGGTACTTACAATCTTTTAATGTTAACTGAGCAGGGAGTAGTCGGCACAGCAGAACCAAACGTTGCCAGAACACGTCCAAGATGTGTATCAAGCCTACGCATCCACTAGTATATTGATTTGACCATACAATTTTATTATGAATCAATTTTTTTCCGCTGGTTCCAAATGGAACCGCTCGGCATTAATGGGTTAAGACTGAACATATGCTCCTGCATAGCTTCGTCTAGAGTCTGTTCTTGAAGGCGTTCATACTCGGAGCGTCAACGATGCTATCAGGGAGGCTGTTCCACATGTCGGTGACTCGAAGCGAGAAGAAATGTTGTCGCATGGATGTGTTACAACGCAGTTTTTTTAGTTTATAGCCGTGGCCCCTAGTGTTGGTTCTTGTCTTAAATTCTAGTAATCCTTTTGGGACCTTGTATAAGCCATGAGTATACTTGTAGTTGTATGCTTCAATGAGTTCCCCACGCAGACGTCGATAACTGAGGCTTGGAAGCTTCATAATCTTTAATCTTTCCTCATAATAATTGTCTTTCAAGCCCGGAATTATCCTTGTTGCACGTCTTTGAACACTCTATTAAATTTTTCTCCTTTTCAAGTTTCGGTGACCACACAACGTTTTCAAACTCTAGGTTCGGGCGCACGACAGCAACAAACAACCGCTTCGTCGCTTCTGCATCCAGGAACTCCAAAGAGCGTCTTTTCAGTCCAAGTCGTTTAATGGCTTTATTAACTTAATTAATTTAATTTAATTAATTAATTTAATTTATTTTACTTAATTTTACCTAGCCAAAAAACCCTAATCTAACCTAACCGAACTGAACCGAGCCTGACATATCCTAATCTTACCTCACCTAACCTTACCTTAATTATACCCAACACAACCTAACTTAACTTAACCTATCCTAACCTAACCTAACCTGAACTAACATTGCCTTACCCTAATCAGACCTAACCTAACCACCCCATGTGATTGTCGCCATAGGAACTTGTTCCTGGCTTGAACCTAACCTTAGCAAATGACGTATATTTTACGACATATTTAATTTCCTACCTGTTCTATTTCGATACCGTGCATGATTGTGGCCGGAGTTCGAATTTCCAACACTCACTGAACGTGTTTGAAATGCAAACTCCGGCCTAAATACTTCAAAATTCAATAACCTGGGTGTCGGTTTCCCTCTATCAAAGTAAACAGTGCAAAAAGTTTAAATACTTAGTCGATAGTTGAAAAACAGCTTCAAAACTTCTTAAGGTACCAGTTTCTCAACTTACTAATTGTATTTACTGGCGGCCAGTACTGTCCCTGTGTACAGGCACCTTATTGAGACTTTAGCACAGCTGACAAGTACTGCTTTTATTGGTGAGCTAGGCAACTGATTTATTCCTCGAACATATTATGGAATAAAATGATTGGATATTATATGACATAAATTGGGAATCAATTAATCAGCTGTGATTATCATTGCGTAATTGCCAAACAGACTTGTCAGTCTTGAAGCATAATTTATTTCACGTGTAGGGTTGCTGAGCTGGAGTCAGTGTGCTACTGGAGAGCGGGCCGTAGACCAGATTTATGGTATGGTCGGTTTGAAGATCCCGTATGGAGTGATCTCGAATCAAGGAGTCCTGATCTCGTATTGGGACGGCCAAGCCGCTACCAGAATTGGGCCTGTTTAAAAAGCTATTAATGGTTGATAGGTATGTTTCAAGGAAGGTACCTCACACGGGTAAGAAAACCCCGAGGAAGCAGCCAACTTCATTACAAACCGTAAGCTTTGATTACTTGGCAATGACGACTATATTTTATGTATATAAGCAACAGTCTCTTTGGGAAAATGCAATCTGAAACCTGACTAGTAGGGAAAATTTTTTCTCATTAACTTTATAATGTTTAAATGAATAAAATTTCGTTTAACCAATCTTAATTTTTTATTGTTTTGTCATTTTGTCAGACTCACCAATCAAGATAGCATACCATACTTTTCCAACATAGAAATATTGATCACGATTTGTATATCAACATGATTTATTGAACGAGGTGCTAGGGATTTGGAAGAATTATTCCGAGTGTTGCCGTCTCTAGATTCTGAGCGCAACGTATTCATTATATTGACCACTGAAATAGAGATCAATAGGTTGTTTACATCATTTGAGGAAAAATTTTAGAAATTACAATCATTGGCTCATCGAAGGTCTGAAATGGGCGCCATTCTATTATGGGTAAAGCTAAGTGCACATACGCGGTTGTAGGATACGATTTAAAAATTTCGGTACGAATATGCAGGACTTGTTCAAGTCAATAAAGAAGAAAGCAAACCAGCATGTCAAATCTAGTAACAAGCCACATGATTAATGAACCTATAGCAGCGTGCGACGTTGATGAACCAATAGCAGCACATTAAATACCAGATAGCACATTAAATACCAGAAAAAAAAAGAAAAAAAAAATACCAGATCATGCGCTCCTGTGTTCCGAGTTAACATTATTAACTTTCTTGGTCATTATTATCTGTTGTTCGTCGTTCTCGTCCATCATACGTGAATGTAAAGCATGCAATAGAGTCAATTACTTAAAAACTGGCCCATCTCAACGATGGAAATTTGAATCTTGGCTGAATAAGGCCTTGCATCTCCCCGCCCCAAGAGACGAAGGTATATTCTTAAACGCGAGTCCAATATTAAGAAAGTCATGCAGGGTTTTGGGAGGCGCAAAAAAATAAATGAAGACTAGAACCAGGCTGCCATGTTTCATTGAGCTTAGGCCCATAAACAGGTTTAGTGTTCTGCTCGCCCCAATCTTCCACCACCAAATGTTTAAGCGTTGTCCTCGAAAGAAGCTTCACGAGTGCAGTTTATTATAAGTGCGTTCAGCGACCTGTTCGGGGGCAGTGCGGGTTGTGAACATCACAAACGCCAACTGCTGCTAAGAGGCAACGACCACACTTCTTATTACAAGTATACTCGCATATTCTATAAGATTCCCAAAGGGCTAATTGAAAATCAAACATAAGGGCCATATTTTTTACATAAAAAACTGGTGCAACTCAATCAAGAAACAATATTCCATTTTATTATGTGTCACCAGCATATGGAATGGACTCCGCAGGAGTCATTGTGGCACTGCTAGGGCCACATGTTGGCTTAGAAAGAAGTTTGGAGGATCTTATCTTTAGGAGGATCAATCTGTGGCATTGCCTCTGCTTTCTTAAGGAGCTTATCTGCCACGGGATCATTAACCCCGTAGTAACGATCCTTGATGTTTTGATCAGCAAGTGGATCATCAGGATCTGTGGGCTTCTCATGCCGATATGGACATTCTTCACCACGCTTGCACTCTCCCTTGACCCAGAAGGAGCATATGTGCGGGCGATTCCTCTTGTAATATGGCGTAGTTCTTGCAAGTCTCATGAGCATCTCGGAGGGAGCCTTGGCTTTGCCAAGCGCACCTGCAGCAGTCGAGCCATCTGAGGTAGTGGCCATTTGGCGCTCCATGTTCTGGATGTAATACTCCTTGTTGACGTCGCTTTTAGGTAGGTCATCTTGCAAGCTCAGAGCCTCATCTCGTACCTGAATAAGAATTATTATTAACAGCTAGAAATGTAAGAAAAAATTGAAAAAACAGAAGGCAAATTTCAGTGTGGGCAACCACAGTTTTTTTATAGTCAGAAATTTATTATAATCGTCAAACGTAAACAATTAAAAATATCTATTAACTTGGTCAATGAGCTCATGACCTTCTTCAGTGTCCCATTTAAATTCAAAAAGAACTCACTTGTGTAGGTAATCCATACTCAAGATCCAGCAAACATGTTTGACACACGTTCTTCAACTTTGAACATGTCTGACACACTTCTGTCTTCTTGACTCTCATCCTGGCTCCAGGACACAAGCGAAAAACAGTGAAAGGCCGAGTACAGATTTTGCATTCCTTCCCATACCGGTCTCGAGTCATGCGAGTGTAAGGGTTGTCACCCAGACACGTTTGGCACAAGATGGGAAAATCCTGAAAAATAAAAAAAGGATTAATTTATACCTTAAACGCTTAACACTTGAAAACAAATTGTTTTGGTTCATGGGTGACTTTGATGACTATGAAAATCAAAGACACATTTTTTGGCTAAAACTTCAACTTCAACAAGCTTGTGATTAGTAAGCTACACATATTAAAATGGGAGATTAGATTTGCATTAAATTCTAGGTATTTATCAGGTCCTGCAGCCAACATCAAATTTTTTCAATGCAGCTTGAGTAAAAACTATTGTTTTGTGGGTGAATTTTGAATGTGGGTGAAAATGTGCTGTTCTTTTTTTTCACTCTAGATATTAGGCAAGGGCTGCAGGAATCCCAGTCAGTAAAGTATGGCACATCATAGGTTGAGGATGCCAAATTCATTGCCCTGGAGATGCAAAGGTTCAATCGATGTGGATGGCAGTCACCAATTATGCCTCTTAGTAGATCGCCACTTGTGGCCGATGCCCAATGATTGACACGGGCGTGCACGCATCACAATCTACCTATGTGGCCAATGCCTGACGATCCACACAGACGCACTTGACTTATAATGGATGTGGCTAATTTCCAATAATTGATCGACACAGATTCATGTGCCTTACAATCAAGGCGGACACACCCACCTTCAAATATGGACACATGCAAATTCACTTGGTGTTGATTGATTGATTTATAGTTTGTTATTGGACACAGACGCCAATTTAGAGTCGAGATGGCTCAATCAAGAGCTTAAAAAGATGTAAACATCTCAAGCTAAAAGACCTTACTTTATAACCAGGTAGGAACAGGTTTAATTGCCCACAATCACAATCATTTTCGTCTTATTCATGAGTGGCTTCTACCTGATTTTCTAGTTTGGCTTCCTGAGGCATACTCAAACTTTCCTGCCATTGTTAGTACCACAAGATTCCTGCTAGATGAATTATCCTCATACTGTAAAACATGGCATAATATAAGTTCAGGATGCCAATTTCTTGAAACCAAAGATGCCAAGGTACAAGCAAGGTGGATGCCACTGGATCGTGGTCACAGTTGCCAATTATGTTTCTCCATAGATTGCAATTTACAATTAATATTTCTGATCAGGATAGATCTAAATGCATTACAATTGATATGGCTCATACATGATGATTGGCTCAAACATATGTGCATTAATTTTGTTGTAGATGATAAATTCAAGCAAACAAAACAAGCTGATGATGTGTGCAGTGATAACAGTCTTGATCAAATGATAATTAGTTTGTGATTGATCATGGATGGCAATTAAAGGTCAAGATGGCTGATGGAGAGCTCAAAAGGATACCAATATCTCAAGCAAAAAGACCTTACTTCACAGCCAAGCCAATCTGAATAACAGCCAGATTTTTCTGGGAATTGTAGTTAAAAAATCGGGCAATTCTTGAAAATTACAGGCAAAAATGAGTTGTTCTCATCTTAAGGGGACCGTCTAACCTAAAATTTTCAATTTAGGCGTTTTCCACTTTTTGGGCTCATCTTAAAGCTCACTTTTCAACGCATTCAACGGTACCAGAATCATCCCTGTGCGTCAAAAAATGATTTCGTGACAGCTTCCCAAAGAAGGGCAGTTTTTAGGCCCTGTTTTCTATGAATATCACGTTTTCTATCAATTTTTTCGAAAAATTCATAGAAGTAAAATGTTTTTATTTTTACATTTTACGTTTGAATGTGAAGTTTCATGATGATCGGATAATAACTTTAGGAGTTATAGGCTATCTCCAATTTAGGTTAGACGGTCCCCTTAAATGGAAGAAATTAGGTAAAAGATACAAAAAAAGGTAAAAAAAAAATAAATTAACCACAAGCACAGAGGTTGTTGTCTCATTAACAAATTAATGCATGCCTTAGTTTTCAAGTTAGTCCAATTAGCAGCAACATCTATAGCTGTCCAAATTTAACAGTGCTAAAACACAAGGTATGTGAAGAGCTGTCATTGCTACTTGTTACATAAATAACTTATACTTGTTTTACACAAGAGATGCGCCTTTTGTACCAAGTTTTGCACTAATGTATGACTGCTTGGACCAGCTATTATTGTTCATAGCACTTTCTATTATTGATGTCTAGATCAAAAAATTATATATATTTAAAATATATATATACACTTTTATATACCGTCAAATGGGTAATAAGGGAAGGGCGGGGTAATTCAGGACAGTTCTCTGTTATGGTGTAAAAATGTTATCAGCAAAACTAATTGAAATATTGCAAAACTAAAAATGGTGGCGTAAACTTCAATATTTTTCCTATCTATGTAGCATAGAGTAAGATAAGGAATCATACATTTACCAGCTCCAAAAATCCTTGAAGAAATGTTAAAAAGTGATATTTTGAAAAAGTACTTCTGCTAAGGTCTGTAGAAAAAAAAATTCGGCATATTAAAAACTTTTGCTTGACAAAATTGCAGACAGATGTCAGCTTTACAGCTTCATTGACAGAATTTTTGCACCTCAATCCAAAACAAAATGACCTCCATTTCTGGACGACAGAGTAACAAAAGCCACCCCCCTCTGGGTAATATGGGACACCCCTAAAAACACATATACAGTAGAACCTTGGATAGCAAAGGCTTCAGGTAAAAAAAAATTTATTAACAAAGAATTTTGATTACTACATTTACCTTGCTCTGCAAAAACATTCACTCGGTAAAATATTAATGCATCATCAGTAAATCTGATCACAAAATTGTACATAGAATTTCATAGATAAAATTGTGCACAGGGCAACATAGAATGAAAAGTAATAAATCTAAACTGTGATTTATTTCTCCAAAAAAATTTGATGGTTGTTACTAAAAAATCCCTTTATGTTTCAGGTATGTTTTTTACAATCTTTTTTTGTTATAGTGAATTCACTTGACCCAATTAAAATGGTGTGAAATTATAAGCCCAGTCCTGTAAGCTTACAGATACAGTAGAAATGCTATATGGCTGCTGATATGAGCTTGCAGTGGACAAGGTTGTTGTTAATGCTCAATGGCATGTCCATGGATATGGTAATATCACATCAATAATACGGTAATGTAGGGATATGGTAAAATCATATCCATAAAGTAAAACAAGTATAAAATGAAAAATTTCATTTTAATACATCTACATTATCTACAAAGGAAGAGGAGGACTTTGGGGTACTGTTAGTAATGCATAAGTACACTCTTCATGCTTCAAACATTTTAAAATTAAATTTTATTTCAAAGGTCCCAAATTACTCCGTTCCCAGGGATAATTTGGTACGCTTTTTTTGTGTCTAGCACTTTATGGATAGCATTTGAAATTTTTTGGAAATGCCTTACAATAGCTCCTGCAAAGACCTTTAAAATTAGCTCAAATTCATTAAGGAAATGTTTCATGGTGAGAAGTTATTAACGAAAAACCATCAAAATCTTTCCTTATAACCTTGTTTGACACTACTTTTTTAAAAACCTATTTACACATCCATAAAATATTACCTAGTTCTTTCCAGTACAAGATAGAAAATTTTGGTTGTGCATTTTGTGAAAATTCAACATGATGACCATAGCCATCAGTAAGTGTGCATGTGTTAACAAGCTAGCATTTAAAACATCTAGTCTAAGGGTCGGGACTAGAGCTTTCCCGCCATTTTCAGAATTGCAAGATTCGCACTAATATAATAAAAATTTGTCAGAATCAATTAGGTAAATTAGAGCTAGTTTACATGTAGCTTCTGCCCAATTTTTGAGAATGGCAGCCTAGAATTGTCCCAAGTAAAATTTTCTATGTAAGTGTTATAAGATCAAGCTGCAAGATTCCAACATTATCAAAATTGTGTGACCTTGAAGTGCCTAAATTTCAGTGATAAGAATAGGTATGTACACAAACCAAGTGTGGGCCACAAGAAAACAACCAAAGTGGCAGACATGCAGTTTTTGCTTCAGAGAGCGAGAGGCATTTAGTTTTAAAAGTCCGGCCCAGAAAGCAGCTTAATTTGAGCAGCTTGTTTAGTGATAGCAACAAAAAATGAATTATGACAAATGCTATCTTATCTTTCAATAAATTTATGCCATCTACTTGCTTGACTGCAATTTGCAAAAGGGGCCACTTAGTGCTAAAAAAGTTGGTATCATATTGGGCCATTAATGAAAGATGGTGAAAAAACAAGCTAACAGTTCTTTTAACATGCTCTAAATTTGAGAGCTCTGCCAATAGTTGCATGGTGATGGTGGATATTGTGATGGTGCAATTTTTGGAGTCCAACACATATGTGAATGGCAGCCACAATGGGGTTTGGTGATGCAGTACTACTAGTAATAGTAGTGATTCAGTCTCAGATCTCAGTGATGTGACAGTGCCTTCCTGCTAGTGTTTCAGTTCATATTTCAGAGTTGAGAAGTTTTTTTTATACCTATTTTACTGACCAGGATAATTTTACCACTATCAAGACATTGTGACATGAAATTGTTTACTTGCACCTACCCTGTACTGCCCTAGACTACCTACTCAGTTAAGTGCTTGTCAGCCTAGCAGCTAGGCTACTACTAGTAGGCACTAGTTCTACTTCTGAGCTGGCTGTAATTTTGATAACTAATGAAGTAAATATTAAAATGTAATGCATGGCTATTAATAGTATTAATGTAAGATTGCATTTAAATAATTTTCATTTATTTACAATTAATCAAGTGCTAGTCAGCCTATGCACTAGGGTATGGCTAAAGGCTAGACTACTACCACTACTTGGTTGTCTGAGCTATCTGCAATTTTAATAACTTATAAACATGATAACTGGTAAATATTAACATACAAGAGCGCTATTTGCTAAGGAAATGGCAGCAATTTGGGTGCTGGCGCGCTGTAGTTCACTCATCTAGGGCGCCCCACTTGCGCTTCTATTTTAGCCAAAACGTACCTAAACTACATAGGATAGGTACATGGTCATTCAGAAGGCATTTAGAATGCCACCTGATAGGTTGAAGATAGAAATTATCTTGGTTTAGAATGCCCAAGCATTGAAGATAGGTGGATGTAGTGGGGATAATCCCCACTACATCCACCTATCCCAACACTTTCTTGCACTGGATATGTAAATCTGACTTTTTAAGCTCACTGTCCAAATCCAAATCATAGGATTTGGATTTTGGGTGTGGTGACTCTGAAAAAAATACATTCCAGAGTCAGGCCTTTACTACACCCATCAGCCACACATCACATATTCATTTTGTTAGTAGGAAGGCAAAAGGGAGACCAAGCCAGGTAGAAGTGACATCAAGAGATGTTAGAGGGGTGTGAAAGTTTGTGTTAAGATTATTATTGTTTATTATTGGTGTATTTAATAATTGGTTATTTGGTTTATTATTGCAATATCACATTTATTACACTGAATAGTTTACATCTATATTAGCTATGGGACCTCTTAGGCCCTAAATAACTATTTGTTTTCTATGAAAATATTATTGATACAGTCATTATTTTATTATTGTTTTTTTCCTTACACCACCCTGGCCTCCATTCTTGCCGTTGCCAGCCTTCTTGTCTCCCTCATTCTCCATGCATTTCCAAAAATTGCTATCCACTCTCAGTCATAGCAGCAGTCACCCCTGTTGACAGACAGTCTGTCATTCAGTCATTGCAATTTTTGATAAACTTGCAATTTAAGCAGTCAAGTGATTTTAATACTTATATACGACCATTGGCTCATGCATCACACCATCACCCTTATCCCTCTCATCCAGTATTACTTTCATCATTTCCAGTCTTGCCCTCTCAAATGCATCACACTCTATCATCAGATGCTCCAGTTTCCCTCTTCCCTCTGTCACATATAAAATAAATATCCTTTTTTCTTTCATTCCATTTCCACCTGTATGTCCGTGCAATCACAATTTCACACTCAAAACATTTGCTCTCAGCCTCTTGCACAGAACATATGTATCAGTTACACCTGTTTCTTTCACTACCTGCAGCCTGCAGGCTGCAGATTCAGTCAAATTCACAACCAAAGTGTTTAATTTTAGTTAAAACAGATAGCCTACAACATGAGCTTTCTCAACTCTCAAGGTAATAAAATCTTTGAAATTGACTTATACAAAATCTAGAAATATCGATTTTTTTCAAAAAATTGTCTAAATTTATTCCTTTTTTGGGTGTATTTGAATAAATTTAAAAAATTTGTAGTTCTAGCATGTTTATTTATTTGTATGGTATTTTTCTAGATTTTTCTCTTTTCAGATGTATAATCCTGCAAAGCTATTATTTATGAATTGATAAAAAAAATTAAACAAGCTAGATCAAGATTGAACATTTGAAAAAAACATTTCTAGAGACTAGATCTTGATATCTAGGTTACTAGGTAGTAGGTACCTTGCATAGGTATGTGCACAAAAAATTTTTTATCCTTTGGTTGTAATGAAAATTACACCACTGAAAAGAGAAAAAAATTTAGAAAAATATCATATAAGTATGAGTAGAGTAGGTTGAAAAATAAAAAAGATATGAATTTTTTCCTTTTTTCAATTTCACCCCAAAAATGGACCAACTTCTGTCACTTTTTTTTGAAAAACTATCATTTGTAGGTTTCCTATGAGCCAATTTCAAAGTTTTTAGTACCATTAGAAAGCTCATGTTGTAGGCTATGTATTCTAACTAGAATAAAACATTTTGGTTGAGACTGACTGCAGGTGGGTGGGGGAAATGGGTGCAACTGCTAGATATGAATGCTATAACTTAACTTGAAGGCAGAATTGGAAAGAATAAATTTCAGTTTCATGGTCTTGGCCCATAATTGAGCTTAAAAATATGAAATTAAATAGAATACGCAAATAAAATTTGCTAGTAATAATAATATTAATTTTTATTAATATTAATTCTTAACTACTTATAATAAATATCAGTGAATATTGATATAAATAATAATATTAAATACTGATCATCATCACGTCACGTCTCATATTGCCTTGTGTCTTCAGTCTTGTCTCATCTCATGTCTTGTCTCATCTCATCTCATGTCTTGTCTCGTGCCTCGTCTCATGTCTCGTCTTGCGTCTCATGTCTCGTCTTGCGTCTCATGTCTCGTCTTGCGTCTCATGTCTCGTCTTGCGTCTCATGTCTCATCTTGTGTCTCATCTCTTGTCTCGTCTCATGCTTGTCTCATGTCTTGTCTCATGTCTTGTCTCATGTCTTGCCTCATGTCTTGCCTCATGTCTTGTCTCATGTCTTGCCTCATGTCTTGTCTCATGTCTTGTCTGCTCATCTCATGTCCAACCTCATGTCTTGTCTCGCGTCTCATCTCACATCTCGTCTCATGCCTCATATCATGTCTTGTCTGAGTTGTCTCATGTCTTGTCTCATTTCTCGTCTCCTCGTCTCATGTCCAATCTCATGTCTTGTCTCGTGTCTCATCTCCTCGTCTCATGTCCAATCTCATGTCTTGTCTTGCGTCTCATCTCGCATCTTGTCTCATGTCTCGTTTCATATCTTGTCTCATGCCTCGTCTCATGTCTTGTCTCCTGTCTCAGTCTCGGCAGTAGTTCAGGACCAGGGGCCGTATTATCAAAACTTTGTAAGTACGCAAATCGACTTACGAGTGGCGTTGCTATGACAACGTAATACTAGCGGTGGTTTTATAAAAACATTTGCGTGGTAAAAATTTGCGCGGGAAAAAAATTTAGGCTTTTAGCTAAGACTTGCGTACGTAAGTTTTGATAATGCCAAAATTAGGGTGTATTTACGTACTACAGAACTTTTTTGTCGTAAGTACAAAAAGTTACAAAGTTTTGATAATCCGGCCCCAGGCCAACCAGCTTACCAGCATACCTCACTGGCTCACGACTGAACTTAACGTAAACTGCGTGACATGACATGGTAGAAAAACTGTCAGAATGGCTGCAGAGCTCTGAAATTTCAAGAGCATGCTCTAAAAACTATAATCTTGATTTCAAATTATCTTTCATTAATTTCAAAATATGATATCAATGTTTATTTCTAGCACAAATGTTACCCATTGCACACCCCAGCTAAGCAGGTACTTGATAGACATTCCTCAAAAAAAAAATGATGTCGTCATACTTCAAGTTTTTTTGGTTAATTTCCAAACACAAGTCAATCAAATTAAGCAAACATTTGGGTGGAACTTTCAAAATTAAATACCTTACGCCAGGGTTACGCGCGCTGAGGCAGAAAGTGGCTGTCCACCATTTTGCCCGCATTGTTTACATTCGTGCATACTTTGTGCACATATCTTATCTACCTTGCAGCTTGCACAATGCACACTTTTGCACAATGCAGTAGGCTATGCACAGTATTACTACTAGTCTACTACTAAAGTTTACTGTTCAGCAAACAATTAGTTTAGTTATCCCCTATTTGTATAAATTTGAATTAATTTAGATTACTATCTGCCATAAAATTTAAGAACAGTGGTAATGAAATTGACACAACTCTAAGTTCAAGTAATTCATTAAAAAATGTCATAGGTATTTTACGTACCGAATCTTCCCAATTTTGCCTGTCCCAGGTGTTTGTGGATTTAGACCTAGCCATCTTGAAGATGATATTGGTTACAACTTGACTTGAACAGTAATTGTAATTTGTATAACTTATCAAACAGAAATAAAAATTGAAGGAGCGATGTTTTGGCTGATGATGCGAAACGTTGATGGTATCTTCTTCTTCTTTTCAAGGTGTCCACGTTGGGTGGACTGAAAGCCACAGGACAGCCACAAGGGTGACCGTTGGGCCTGAGAGCTTATGTTATGTTGGACTTCTTGGTAAGGAAAGCTGGCCTCTTTGTCCTTGTTTGTACAAGGTCAATAGAGGTGATGGATGAGCTTGATAGCATGTAAGAGAGAATTTACACATGACATGTCAGATAAAATATTGAGTTTAGATGTCTAAAAAGCTGAATCGAAATGTTCTAAAATATTTCCATCAGAAATCCAATATATATTTTATTACCGCTTTTGTTTATCGAGAATTCACATATAAGATAATTTTAGCACCATTATAATCAGCTAGGCCTAATTACATTGCTAAATTTACCAAATAATTTCATTATAGGGATTTCAAACAGTTTTCAATTTATTTTAAACGGGTCCCATTGCGTTTCCATCAATTTGTTCATCATTGTTATCACAGTTGCCATTTCCATCTATTAACCATCATTGAATTATTCCTTTGATGAATTTCTGATATAACAATAGAATTTCCATGCTTTATACACGCATCTGATAAAATGAATTTTTACTATTTACTTCTATTGCATCCATTTCTTCAATCACTGACCCATTATCCTCCATGAAGCATTGCCGACTTTGTTCCATCAATGAATTCTAGTTGAGAATTTCTGTTTTCACGAAGAAGCTCCTCCTTGCTATTTTACACGAATCTGCTCCATTGCCTGTTTGCTAAGAATATAGGTTCCATTCATCGTTTCAATCAAATTGCCAATATCATATTAATCATATCATATATCATATAATTATCTGCTCCAATGGCTGTTTGCTATGCACGTAGATTTAATCCACATCTTCAATCGCTTTTCCATTGCCCTCCATTAACTTAAATGACACAATAATTCCGCCTATGAATTTCAGCTATGAATTTCTGTTGCCACAAAAACCTCTTCAATGCTTGATATACGCATCTGCTACATTGGCTATTCACAAGGAACATTAGTTTCATAAATCGTTTCAGTCAATTTGCTATTTGTCTCAATTAACCATTACTGAACGAATTTTACCGATGAATTTAGCTATGAATTTCTGTTATCACAATGATGTCTTCTCCCATGCGTTACATACTCATCAGCTGCATTGGCAATTCACCATCTAATGGTACCGTTACGGCGAACTCCATTTTTGCGTTACAGTACAGAATATGCGAGAACGAGCTCCAAGAGACACATTTGATTGAATATTTTACGTCATTAGTCACAATGATATATGAAATTATGAATTAATCAAATTGATTACCAATACCAGTCCCATTTATAATCGAAAATTGGGTATTCGCGAAAAAATCTCACAATCACATGTGCTCGAACCATTGTAGCTGACACTAAAATAGCAAAAGGAAATCAATTAAGACGACAGAAGATGCACGAAAAGATTACGCTAATTACCATCNGGGAAGAAATTGGGTAATATGGAAATGTATCTGTTCTGTGAAAAATGTAATGGACTCCAAAAAAACAGTGAAGGTAATAACAACAAATACCTATGAATCAACAATTACCTTGACGCTCCTGAAAATTACCATATAAATAGCAGTATAAGCTATAATGCTACACAAATGTTAAAAGACAACATCTCTCATATCAAATTGCAAAAATACAAAAGAAAATATAGCTGAGTTATTGAAGTAACATGTAAATAGGAAAGTAGTCACAACATAGGAATGTAACGATTGTCTAATTGAAATTTAAGTAAATTTAAAAGCTGCTGTAATTGATCGTTCATAGCACTCACAAATGACAAATCTCTCTCTGACGCGGATAAAGCACATAAGTGTCTCCTTCACATAAAGTTGAGCAACCTGACTCAGAAGGCGCTGAAATATGCAACATCACACCCTTCTGTGCCTTTACCCAGAGAGAGAGAGATTTAGAGAGAGCCCGTCAGAGAGAGATTTGCCATTGGCAAGTGCTTTAAATGATCAATTACAGCAGCTTTTTAATTAATTTAAATTACAATTGTACAATTGGACAACTTGTACTTTTTTTATTGTTACTGTAAAATCATGTCATGAATCCTTTTGTTAAGCTAGAATTAAAATTTTCAAAGGAAATATTTCTAACAAAGGAAATAAAATTAAATCACAGTTATAAATTTGACCCGAAGGTCACTAAACTGAACACTAAATGGATAGAAGGTCACTAAACTAAACACTAAATGGATAGCAATACCATAGAGATCTGTACTGTCGATGAAGCTGCAGGTGTGGACTCGGGGTCCACAGCACCACCGACAGGATCATCTGTGATGCCGCAGCGCTCAGTGTCATGACCAAAGAGATTGCATGATGAGCATCTTTTTCGTTTGGGCTTCTTTTTCCGCGGCATCTGCAATTTTCAATTGAATTTTAAAGTTGAACTTAAAAATTGTACAGGTATTAACCTCTTTAAAAACTTGATTCTACTCTTACAATGAAAGCTCTCATACTCAAGTATCAGATATTAATTAATGAGCTTTGGTAGAGCTAATAAATACTACATGATATGAATCATGTGGCCAACAACCAAATTGATGGCACCACTTTTCTTTAATGGATATTCATAGAATGCTACTGGAATTTTTCAATGTACCCTATATACCGATTCATTCTTGTCTATAAATGCTCTATTGTATGGTTAAACTTGAAGCAATTAAGCAATAAGAGTCGAAAGGTATAGTAAATTATTTCACATTATGAAGCCTGATCACAAAAAGCATACAGATTTTCCCAATTGTCTTGTAAATTTAAAAAAATATATACATTCTCAAAACAAAAGAAAATATTCTGGATTTTAAAATTCCAGCATCATATCCACAACATCTTATAAAAATAACTTGCCACATGGTTATCAATGCATGCTTCATGAAACAATCAAGATCCTTATCAAACAACTTTAATTTAAGGTACAAGATGAGCATTTATACAACAAAATAAACAAAGCTCAAGACTTAATATTATATACGGGTTTTGCTAGCTCAATGATGTATACATGGCTTGATTGATGTATAACAAGAATTAATACCAATGCTATTAGATACATATGGCTACTTGCAAAATATTTCAGAGTTCTAATAAAATCATGAGCACCTACTGAAGATAATTTCTCTGATTAACCTAGATTTAGGGAGCATGCTCATGATACTAGAATAGCTTTAGTGATGCATATTCTTGGCCAAGGCAATATATGGAACTCCATTGCAAAATAACTAATATATTACAATAAATCTTGACCACAAAGGTAGTTCTGGCAACACATTTTCAGTAAGGCTAGCAGCATTTCCATCCTTTAAACTTGATCTGGGTGATGCAATGATTGTCTTAATTAATGAATAGATATACAAGAGGAATTGGTGAAATTGATTAAAATCTAGTTCCACCAAACAAAATAACAAGCAAATCTTCAAGCACACTATCTGCAAGACATTCTTTTATTATGAAAATGCAGTAATGATGATCATAAGATTGTTCAAGATAGAAAATGGTTTTAAAATATTTTAAGCCATGCATGCAGTTTATAAAATCTCAATATATAATTTCCCTTATGCTAAATTATTTTTGGATATCTTCATTTTCCCAATTGCTTAATGGTGACACTGTAAAATAATGAATACAGCAATAAATTATTTATTGTAGAAATTAGATTAGTAAATGCGAATTTTCAATATGAGAAGCTGAAATATTAACATGCAGTTATGATCTTCATTAAGCATGCAAATTAGCGTAAGATTTCAGTTTTATACAGCATGGAAGAAATATTCCCAGCAGCACTGTATGAGCAACACTGTATGAGCAGCATTATATGAGCAACACTATGAGCAGCATTGTATGAGCAGCATAATATAATTCTTTCACTTTTTGCACCAATCAACTATCAAATGGAATACAATTTCAAAAACATCCACTAGCATACGGACAAAAATGACACGCAAAACTTGCCCTGATATGTTGCTCTTTCTACCATTCAATTTACTTAGTTAGCAGGAATTTAAAATAATCAAGTAAATAAAAACTTATACACTAAATCTGCATCATTGATCACGACCGATAATACCCATTTGAATAGTGATAAAAAATTTGTAATTGATGGCGCCGAATAGTTAAGTTCACCAAGATAATAGTCTCTGAAGTTTAATTGAATTCTATGTTTTTTCTCAAGACAGACTTGGACCTCAAAAACAATAACAATATTAACAATATAACAATATTATTCAGGCTGCCTTTTATCCTTTTCCTGCCTGCGTGAGGCTGATAAAGGGAATATTTAGGGTAACCTCGCATAAATTCAGGTGACTTTTATTCTGTTTTCCCAATTATTAAATTGGGGAAACAGATATTTATTTATTTTATCTGTTTGTTCAATTTAATTATTAACTTGTAACCCCATTATTATTCACACGACTTTTTATGACTTTCTACGGGTGACCCAACTAATATTCAAGTTATTTTTATGAGTTTTACGGGTAACCCAACTAATATTCAGGCGGTTTCTCATCTATTTCCCTCTGCTTGAGACTGTAGCATGAAATATTTGAGCTTTGACCTCAAGTAAGTCAAGGCAGACCTGATGGCTCCCTGCACGCGATGGCCGAACTTTTGCGTGGAATTGCCCGTGTCTGATAGCGTCAGATTACACGCCGTGCTTTATCACACGTAGGGTAAGTGAGGGCTAGTGAGGGTAATCAGGAGAAGAGGGTAATGAAGATGTGACCGGTATACTTTATTACACGTAGGATATGTTAGGGCTAGTGAGGGTAATCAAGAAGAGAGGGTAATCAGGAAGAGAGGGTAATGAAGATGTGACCGTAATACCTTATTACACGTAGGGTAAGTGAGGGCTAGTGAGGGCTAGTGAGGGTAATCAAGAAGAGAGGGTAATGAAGATGTGGCCGACATACTTTATTACTCATAGGGTAAGAGGGAACTAGTTAGGGTAATCAGGAAAAGAGGGTAATAAAGATGTAGCCGTCATACTTTATTACACGTAGGGTAAATGAGAGTGAGTGAGGGTAATCAAGAAGAGAGCGCAATGAAGATTTCGACCGTCATTCTTTATCACATGTAAGCCTGGTAAGGGTAACTGAGGGTATTGATGAAGAGAGGGTAATTAAGATTACCCGCCACGCTTTATCACACGTGGGTTCGGTAAGTTTAAGTGAAGGTAATGAAGATGAGTTGGTAATGGAGATGAGGAGTGAATGATGGCCGATTAGATTCTAATTTAAAGTGAAAAATGGATGGTTCATTGAAATGAGTGTTATGTGTTGCGTATTTCTCGTGATTTTTGCATAAAGTTTTTATGTCAATCGAATAACATCCGTGAGATGTTATTCTGACAGCTATTGAGACTGCTCTAATATATTTCTCTTCGTGAAACGTAAACAATTTTAAATGCAAAAGCGAAAATCATAAAGTAATTTGAGGTACATTCGTTCACTTGTTCTCGTTTGTGACATTATCAAATTATTACTTGTATTTTTACTTGCTAATTTAATAAGAGTAGGATCGGTATTATTGATTGAGCTTGAGAAGCAACCTTCTTGCTTCTTCAAGGTAGTAAGCGGCGGTAAACAAAATTAGGAAGCAACGGTAAATGCCGGTGGGAACCGGCGATAAGAACAAAATTAGGAAGCGACGGTAAATCCAGGTAGGAACCGGCAATAAATCCAGGTAGGAAGCGGCGGTTATCAAAGTTAGGAAGCGGCGGTAAATCCAGATAGAAAGCGGCAGTAAACAACGTTAGGAAGCGGCGGTAAATCCAAGTAGGATGAGGAGGTAAATCAAGGTAGGAAACTGCGGGAAATGAAGCAAGCCAAAACTCAAAATATTCAGTACAAGTTGATTTATTGTCGTCTCATATATAATATAATTCATATAAATTTAATGCCAAAGTAATACATCAGTCTCCGCAATTGAAAAATGTTTTCAACCTTGTTACTAGAGATTTCCATTGAGAGTTCACCTTCCGAAAAGAAAATAAATTGCGAGCTTTCACAGATTCTCACGTCCTATTCAAATTCATCGCTAAGTGGAGGTCTGTTTGTTGCCTTTCGGCGCGTCAATGGAAAAGTTGAAAAGGTTTGGCGGAAAGTGAGCGAGTCTTTCAAAACCAGGAGGAAAAAATCACTGCGATTTGAGGCATCGATAACCATATCCTTTTTTAGACCTGATACGAGTCACTTAGCGCCATGGAGCTGAAGAGGCGATCCTACGCTTGATTTATAGACCATCTTGCAGCGTCAGGGCGGCGTTGTGCGATGAACTCCTGGCATAATTTTATGTAATTTTTTAACCTATTTCAACCTAATTTTATGTAATTTTTAAACCTATTTCAACCTAATTTTATGGAATTTTTAAACCTATTTCAACATAATTTTATGTAATTTTTAAACCTATTTCCTGCTTTCAAACAATTTTCATAATAATTTTATTACAATGGTTTTTTACTTACTTTTTATTTTCAATATGTTAATTTCAATTTTAATTTCATTTAAATTTCAATATATTAATTTCAGTTATAATTCCATTTTATTTTCAATATATTATATAGGAATATATAACCTTGTTACTTAGGTATCGTATGTAGATTTATTAATACATTCATACGAATACATTTTCCTGTTTTCGCCATAGGAAACATTTTCAAATTCTGCAAAAGCGTCTCAAGTTTACTTTTCACCTGTAACTCCAGCATGGCATAAAATCTACACGCCAATTTCTGCAAATAACTCAAATTAAGGATCATTTGGATAACATTTCAAAAGGAAAAGGCCTCAAATTTCTAACCCTAATTTTGGCAAGAAACTCGGTTGTCCAGTCATTGCATTCATTCCTTAGTATCTCAGTTACCCATTCACTGCATTTACCCAGTCACTGCATTCATTCCTTAGTATCTCAGTTTCCCAGTCACTGCATTTACCCATTCACTGCATTCGATCCTTAGTATCTCAGTTACCCAGTCATTCACTGCATTCATTCCTTAGTAGCTCAGTTACCCATTCACTGCATTCATCCCTTAGTATCTCAGTTACCCATTCACTGCATTCATTCCTTAGTATCTCAGTTACCCAGCCACTGCATTCATCCCTTATTATCTCAGTTACCCATTCACTGCATTCATCCCTTAGTCTCTCAGTTACCCAGTCACTGCATTCACTCCTTAGTATCTCAGTTACCCAGTCACTGCATTCACTCCTTAGTATCTCAGTTACCCAGTCACTGCATTCTCTTATACACATCTAGATGTGTATAAGAGACAGCATCCCTTAGTATCTCAGTTACCCAGTCACTGCATTCACTCCTTAGTATCTCAGTTACCCAGTCACTGCATTCACTCCTTAGTATCTCAGTTACCCAGTCACTGCATTCATTCCTTAGTATCTCAGTTACCTATTCATTTACTGCATTCATTCCTTAGTATCTCAGTTACCCATTCACTTCATTCATCCCTTAGTATCTCAGTTACCCATTCACTGCACTCATTTCTCAGTATCTCAGTTACCCATTCACTGCTCTCATTTCTCAGTATCTCAGTTACCCAGTCACTGCATTCATTCCTTAGTATCTCAGTTACTCAGTCACTGCATTCACTCCTTAGTATCTCAGTTACCATTCACTGCATTCATCCCTTAGAGTATCTCAGTTACCCATTCACTGCATTCACTCCTTAGTATCTCAGTTACCCATTCACTGCACTCATTTCTCAGTATCTCAGTTACCATTCACTGCATTCATCCCTTAGTATCTCAGTTACCCATTCACTGCATTCATCCCTTAGTATCTCAGTTACCCATTCACTGCATTCATTCCTTAGTATCTCAGTTACCCATTCACTGCATTCATTCCTTAGTATCTCAGTTACCCATTCACTGCATTCATTCCGTATCGCTGGTCCTTAAAATTGCCCCTTTTGTGCATGCCATTGTGTGAGGCGCTCGAGACTTTAATATTTATGACTGTTTTAAATTTATTGCCTTAAGGATTACGTCAGGTCGTTCGTTTTTAAGGCCACCGCAGTCTGGACACTGAAAAAAAGACAATAAGGTACACTTAGCGACGTTATTTATGGCTTTATCAAAAGATTTATTGCGAGGATTATAGATTTCAAGATGGGATTTTTTTTTAGATTTAGATAATCTAAAAAATTATGGAGTAGAGATCAATCATATGATACATTTCTGAGCATGAAATAGTTCATTTTTGATGCGTGACATTGATATTAGTTACTTGTTGTTATTTCTTTTGTGTCAACTAAATAGATAGTTTTAAAATACTTATCACATTTTCTTGGATAATTTTGCTATCTATAAGCACTTAACTAGTTGTGCAGCTCTTCATATAAATCGTCAATGCCTATATCTCGCCTAGGCCTGTCTCGGCTATGCCTTTCTCGCCTATGCCTATTTCGCCTATGCCTATTTCGCCTATGCCTATCTCGCCAATGCCTATCTCGCCAATGCCTATCTCGCCTATGCCTATATCTCGCCTATGC
The DNA here is from genome assembly GCF_000764305.2 of Hyalella azteca. Lineage (NCBI taxonomy): Eukaryota > Metazoa > Arthropoda > Malacostraca > Amphipoda > Hyalellidae > Hyalella > Hyalella azteca. The sequence continues at coordinate 25,367 of NW_025938130.1, read as the reverse complement.
CTATCTCGCCTATGCCTATCTCGCCTAAGCCTATATCTCGCCTATGCCTATCTCGCCTATGCCTATCTCGCCTATGCCTATCTCGCCTATGCCAATCTCGCCTATGCCTATCTCATCTATGCCTATCTCATCTATGCCTATCTCATCTATGCCTATATCGCCTATGCCTATCTCATCTATGCCTATCTCATCTATGTGCAACGGCCAATTGAAGGCAGTCCCACCAAAACTTCATCCATTGAACTAAATCAGGTTTTCCCATAAACATGACCTTGTCGTGAAGGGAAGCGATCCAGAGAACGGTAATTACGCTACCGGAAATAGGAAGAGCTCATAACACGTATAAATATTGTCTGGCGATTTCACGTCGTGAAAGGATATCAAGTTACATTTATTTTAGGCGCTTCTATCCTGGAGGATTATTTCGGAACATGTTTAGTCGAAATTTACAAGCAAGGTATTTTTTCGATATTTCTATTTTCATTTGTAGGAAAATTTAACTGAAGGTTTCATATAGGCTATCTCTAAAAATGACATTGAATCCATTTTTGCACCGAACGGTAAAGTTAATTGACATGAACTAAATATGTTTCAATTAATATTTTTGACATCAAATATGCCAGTACAGTTACAACATATGTACATATAATTTATTGGTTCCATAAATTTTCTTTAAATAAACTATACCCGATAATTATTTTTGTAATATATACACTTAAATTATATTATGTGCTCTCGAATTATTAATGTAAATACAAATTATACTCTTCGTTGACGCACTCACGTTCGTTGGGTACAAAATTTTCAGCTTTTTCTTTTAAAAAAATTTCCATGGCAAGAAAATGAAATAATTTCGCCCGTGTGAATTAAATAACCTGCCTTAACTCGGTTAATAAACACGAGAAATAAACACGGGTAATAATATCGACCGTTTATATATAATTAGTTACGTTTATTATAAGGTATTCACAGGTATTAATTCAGCCCGTCTGAATTAAATTGACTTGACCGGATTAACTGCCGACTGTTGCTCGGGATAAACAACCCATGAATCTTTAAGTCGAATTCTTAAATTCGAAATTAGGATTTTCGTCAAATTTCCCATTAGAATTTTGGATTAAGGACTAGGATATTAGAGGATATTATTGCTATAAGCATTAAATACTATACCAATATTTTCTTACCTCCAAGTTTTAATTAAACTTCTTGCGCCAGCAATAAAAGTTTAGCTTTCTGCGTTGCGTGTACAGTCTCCACGAGATTTTTTTCGAGCGTTATCAACCTACAGATTTAACTTCTGCACTTCTTTTTCTATAAAAAAGTTATCATCGGAATATGACGACTAATAGTACGAAAACTTAGTTAAAGTTTGCGTAATATTGGCTCGTGAAGCTCCACTAAAAGAAATAAGAGAGGCTTAGCCCAAAATCGATGCAGTTTTGGTTGTGTGTTGGTCATCCTGAATCATTGTCGCCCAACAAAAATACGTTTTTTACCGCTCTCTGCTCATGCGTGGGTAAAAAAATACAGCAATGTTTGGACGATATAACCCAATTATTTTTCCGAGGGTTTGAACTGAACCAATTACCTGGGTTAAAAAAATTAACTAGGACATGACCTGCAAATGGTTCTTAAAATTAAACCGAAAAGTACAACTGATTTGAAGCTGGTAGGCATGTCAGAATCCCTGCATTATTATCAATTGTTTCTCCTCATCGTCATATCTGTAATTATGTTGATTCAGGAAAAGCTTTAAAATTTTTAAAAATCCTTTTCACCAGCATCACTTCTAGTCTAATAGTCATATTTTGTTCATACTTCATTTTCATTGGTATAGTTAGCGAATAGTATAAATTTATTTTATGGCAACAATTATTCCATTTTCATATAGACTTCTCAGTTCCGCAATTTAGGTTTTGAAAACTTTTAGGATTTTATTCATTCATGTTTTAGACTTTTGCTGGATTGGATTGTACGGCACAACGCAATTGTGCATAACCAGTGTTTGAAGTAAATGTGTAATAACTTTGTCTTTTAAATAAGTTCCAACCTTCAAAAGTGTGCTTGAGTCCCCCAGCAGAAAATGCTTCACTGCTTGGACGATTTAACCCAATTATTTCACCGAGTGTTTGAACCAATTACTAAAAATTAACTCGGTCATGACCTGCAATTGGCTCTTAAAATTGAACCGAAAAGTATAACTGATTTGAGGCTGGAAGGCATTTCGGAATCCCAGCATTATATTATCAATTTTTTCTCGTCATCGTCATATCTATAATTATGTTGATTCAGAAAAGCTTTTAAATTGTTAATATCTCTCCCACCAGCATCATTTCCAGTCAAATGGTCATATTATGTTCATACTTCATCTTCATGGTATTATCTAATCGTGTTTTTGCTTTATTTACAGCCCCGCGTGTCGAGTCCCTGCCTTTGTGCCCCCGGTGCAGGCCTAAGTCAAGATGGAGAGGCCGCCCCTGACATCGCCTAATGAATATTGCAACGCCGGCCTCAGGCTTTAACTGCCCAGTCTAGGCCTAATAAAAAAAGCTCTTCTTGTACGGCTTAAGATGAATGATATCAGCTCGAACTTGGCACCAGCGCGATGATTGTGCTTGTTAGCTTGGAAGCGATTGAATGTTGATGGTTGATTGATGAACGATTGAGCGTTGATGGTTGAGGTTGATACTGTATTGAAGTCTGGAAAAATTCGAGTTAGTATTGTTTGCGTGCGTGAAAAACTTTAATTCGGTCGAGTTTTTAACCACTAATACTATCATTTCAAAAATTTTATTTCCCATTTCTCTTCTAAAAAATTAATTCTTAAGTGTTCGTTTCTTGACTTTGTCGACTGATCAAAAGATCAAAGGATACACTCCAAAGAATCATTTTTGGAGTATGTTGTTACTAAACTGACACAACTTTAAAGTTGGTGAAAAAAAACTGAATCGCAAGGAACATAAAAATTAGACTGTAAATATTACTCGGACATAGGAAGATGTTTCTATCTTCACAAAATGCACCAAACTGTCACGACTGAGAGAGAAAACGTGAACTTTTGAAAGTAACTAAATAGTGAAATAGTTGAAAGTGGTTGAAATTTTTTAAACCAACATAAGCAGCTGTGATCCAGGAGGCCACGACATCTAAAAAGACATTCACACATATTATTGTTATACAAAGACTTTCATAAGCAGTTTTTTTTTAATTATCTACCGGTAATAATGGCAGTGATGTGGCAAAACTTATTAAGTGGCAGGCGTCTGATGATGTTGCTTGGGCTGATGATTATATTCACCTCGTGTGATGTTGCGGTCTCTGAACCTCTTCAACATCACCGGTTTCAAGAAAACAGTGGAAATTACAATGGAAATTACAACCGGATATCCGAGCCGTACGCCCGCGGGTTGCTGGAAAGAAGCGCGGCCAAAGGAAGCTCAGAGTTACAAGACAGTGCGGCGCTGCCACCCAAACCTGACGATGACGTCACCAAACATGTCAACGACACGTCTAAAGATGGCGCTCCTGCCACCGGAACTCAAGGTGAGTAAAACAAGTGAATTATTGATTAAAATTATAAGTTGATTATTTGTTCACCATAAGCCACATCACATCATGATTTTGTTTCTAGATTTTAATACAGTGCCATGGCGACCCACGACAAAATTGTATATCCGATCAGTTTTTTTTTTGCAAATTATCTTCTGAATGCACATTTACTGCTGGCCAAATAATAATTTTTTATCTATATTATGCTTTGATAGTATTTTTAATCGAGATCAAATGAAAATTTTATATCCAGAGCATCTTTTGATCCTATTTTCGCTCATGACCAAATAATAATTTGATATACAAATTATCTTCTTATTGTACTTTCACTCTAGAGTAAATAACAATTTCCTGTCTAAATTATATTTTCATCGCATTTGTAATCATGGCCAGATAATAATTTGATAAACAAATTATCTTTTGATTGCAAATTTACAATTAACTCAAAACAATTTTTTTCACGATTTGTTCGAATATTTGCCGCGTAGGCATCTCGTTAATATTTGGAAAAACCTAATTTGATGATTAATGTGACCCCCATTACTTGAACAGGACAATGTTTGTAAGCCGTTGGCTTAGGCGAATTTTCGATACTCAAGTTTCTAAGAATTTTATTGAAAAGGTGGAAAGCATAGTTAATGCACGTATGATATAAGAAATATATTAGCTATCTATAAGTTTACATATATGAACAAAATTAAATCCAAGTAATCCAAATATATATATATCTAAATCAATAATGAAAGACTAATAAATTACAGCACTAAACTAACCGAAGTATTTCGCCACTAAAGGAAATTTGAAATACGAATGACCAATTAATCTCCAGGTAAACTTCGGTCGGATGACTGTAGGTCTTAATGGAAAGATTACATGAAGCGTACATGTGAAAAATTGCGATTACAATGCTTGAACAATTGAGTATACTTATTTGTTCATATTAATTTCTCGTATATTTGGTTTACCATCGCATGTATTTATGAGTTCTTTAGCTGGTCGTATGGTAGTGACTTGTTCTGATCCCTTCGGATGAATCGCGTAGGATTATTCTGGCGCTTGTCTCGTTTTTCTACGTAGCCACCATAACTAGACATTTCGATAATGTATTCGATATTATTTACGATCATTAATTGAAAAATTTTATTGATATTCAAGTATTACAGTTTTTGAACCATATAAATAATAAAAAAATTTAAGGAAACTTGTCACTCCCTTAGATGAAGAAGCAATTTTCAAACATTAAGTAATTAACCTTTAAATCAAATTGTGGGCCAAACGAGGCCATTCATTACGAAATATCCGTAACAAATTGCGCCAAAAAACAATCATCGGAAAAACGGATAAACCTAAATTACTTTCAAAAGCCCGGTAAGAGGAGCTAAGCCTGCACTATGCACGTAAAACCTGGCCTAAAATGTAAAAAAACTTTCGGCTATAACCATCCTTCTTTTTTACCTACGTGCTTGCAAATAGTGCGGAAAAGAAGAGTGAAATTTATTGAAATTTTTACAACAAATTGTATTATAGCGGAGAAAAAAATTGTGTTACGGCGTTAGCCCTAAAGCAAAATTTATTATTTATTTAGAATTTCTCCTTACTTATAAATATCATGTAAATAACAGGCTTAAAAATTTTGGATTACCGAAGAAAATTATAGCAGGCCAAGGCCTATAAGGCCCGGGCTTGGGCCATCAATTTGTAGAGTTAGCCCCAAAATACGGCCACATTGATTTGCTTACTTAATCCGCGCTCACGGCGTGGGCGTGAGCAGAATTTAAATAGCGCCATTGCCCTGAACTCAGCACCATGTTTCACGGGACTTTGCAATAGCCTTTGTAAACACGCCGTAAATACAAACAAACTTGCGGTGTGTAAAACCGTATACTCGGGACACACCATAAACACAAACTTGCGGTGTGTCTAACCGTATACTCGGGACACACCATAAACACAATATAACGTGTGATATGTCCAAATTAAAGGCCCTTCTTATGGTGAGGAATTTATTACATCATTTTTAGTGATTTAAATCGCAACATGCGAGACAATTTTTAAATAATGTATATTTTTCTTGACGCTTTGCCGTAAAAATAAATCATAAGAGAAATAGTTGAAAGGAACTAATTTCGTACGGTGAAGAGAACTCCCACTGAATGTTTACTGTGCAGCCAATGCGAAAATTGAATTTTTTTAATAAATATCGTAACAACATTTAACTAAGTAGCTAACAGCAAACAAATTTACAGCAACTTTCACTTTTAAAAAATGTGAAATAATTGGTACAAATAGTGATGCACTTTTACCCCCTGTATGGGTCATCCTTACCAGTTTGGCCCAGCACATGTGCGTATCAGTGCTACGTATCACGGCACATGATGCGGGCAAGAAAGTGTGTCGTAATTTAGACATTCCCGCTGCACCAAGTATATAAATCTTTTCCAGCCTGCGGTGAGTTTGTATCAATTGCGAAGTATCAAATATTGGACGCTGGATCACAAAAAATACCTGAACGATGATCCGACGTCCGGAGGCGAGACCAGCAAAGCTCCGCAATTTACTTTCTCCGTCGGCGAGAAATTGATTTCTTGGGCAGCCGCGCCGTTGATCTCACTTTTGTGGCGAGCAGTTGGTCTTAGGAAGGACGGCAGTTGGACTTTGGGTGGTCGACAGTTGGCCTTAAGTAGTCTGCAGTCAACCCGCAGTTGGTCAGCTATTAGAGAGCAGTTAGTCTTTGGGTGTTCAGCAGCAATCCTTCAGGTGGTCAGCTGTTGGTTAGCAGTTGATCATTAGGTGGTAAGCAGTTACCCTTCAGGTGGTAAGCAGTTACCCTTCAGGAGGCCAGCAGTTAGTTTGCCGTTGGTCAGCATTTAGTCTTCAGGTTGTCAGCAGTTGGCCTTCTGATGGTCAGCAGTATAGGGCATCAGTTAGCAGTTGTTCAGCAGTTGATCCGGCTTCAGTGCCACGGTAATATCTTCCTCAGCGAGTGACACAGCGAACGTCGCGTGTCAACTGAGATACGGAGGCTCGTTTCTCAAGACCGCTTTGTAGCTCCAGCGTCGTAAGAAATTGCCTCCAGGTTTCAATCAATTTTCCGTGCGCTTTTTACCCCGGCGTCTTTATAATATATTGCAGTCCCAGGCAACAATTCTGTTGCTGGGAACAATCCGGCGAGCTGGTAACAATCCGGCCCAGCTGGTTAGTATTGGACTATAATCCTGTTAGGTTCGAGCTTAATCGAATCGCCCGATCCTTTGCTTATTGGATTTTTTCCCGCCACTCTCGGTGGCAGCAATATTAGACAGCGCTGCGGAAATGCTGAGCGCGGAGACTGTGCTGTGGAAATGCTGAGCGAGGAGACTGCGCTGCGGAAATGCTGAGCGAGGAGACTGCGCTGTGGAAATTCTGAGCAAAGAGACTGTGCTGCGGAATGCTGAGCGAGGAGACTAAGCTGCGGAAATGCTGAGCGAGGAGACTGCGCTGCGGAAATGCTGATCGAGGAGACTAAGCTGCGGAAATGCTGAGCGAGGAGACTAAGCTGCGGAAATGCTGAGCGAGGAAACTGTCTTGCGGAAATGCTGAGCGACGAGACTAAGCTGTGAAAATGCTGAGCGAAGAAAGTTCGCTGCGGAAATGCTGAAGGAATAAGACGGCGCTGAGCAAGCCTTTCTTCATCAAAAGGACGAGGGAAAAAAGACTGGTAATCGTGAGATTCTGTTTGCGTTTCAAAATTCCTTTGGCAAAATGATCGTCGGAGTTTCGGTGCAAGATCTTGAGACTTGGGACTTTCTTTATTGTTTGAGTGAGGTTTTGGGGAATTTAAAGGTTGATTTTTGCTTGAAAAATACCATGAAGAGTTCCGCGTTTCTGTTTCGCGTTCTGGTTTGTTGCGAAGTTTTACGTTGAAAGAATCTTGAATTGTAGTCTTGCTTCAATACAGAGAAAAGATGTAATCAAGTAAACACGAGAGTCCTGGAAATTATTTTCAAAATAACGCTTACTTGCAAACATTTTAAAAATTGAGTTTCATCTTCTATAGTAATGGAAATTATAAGTCCAGTGATAAAACAATTGGATGATTTAAACTAAAATATCGCGGATCACAAAAATAGAGCCTCTGTTTCTATTTTTCATACGAGACGTTATTTAGAAAACGATTAGTTCGTTTCATGTAATAAATTGAATAATATTCGCTTCACTTGATAAGTATTCACGGAGCTCACTCTCCTATTGATAAATATGCTATCTGATCCACACTTCTCCGATGACATTGATTATTTTCCGCGAACCTAAATAAATATCAGACTCTGTCTACACTTGAAAGAAAAATGTCGCGTTCACTCACCTCTTCAGTGTTCACTCGTGAATTGAGAGAACAATTTTGTTTTCGTTCTTTCACTCTCCACTGCGAGTGAGAAATATATGGTGAAGAATTGATAGCGAGGAATTGATGGTGAGAAATTCATTGTGAGAAATTGAAGGCGAGGAACTGATAGGGAAGAATTAATAGTGAAGTATTGATAATGAGAATTGACGATGAGGAATTACTGGCGAGGAATTGGTAGTGAGGAATTGATTGCGAGGATTTGATTGCGAGGAATTGATAGTGAGGAATGTATGGTGAGAAATTGATAGTGAGGAACTGATAGTGAGGAATTGGTGGTGAAGGAATTGATGGTGAGGAATTGGTAGTGAAGGAATTGGTAGTGAGAAATTGATAGTGAGAAATTGATAGTGATAAATTTATAGTGAAGTATTGGTAGTGAGGAATTGAAAATGAGGAATTGATAGTGAGGAATTGATAGTGAGAAATAGATTGTAACGAATGGTTTATGAGGGATAGAATAAGAGGTATGACTGATGAACAATGGACAGGCCGCGGCTCTGACATTCCTCTAATGATTGTTCGACAAGCCTGACAAACCGAGGGCATTTGAGGGCATCCGAGGGCATCCGAGGGGAATGCGAACAAACAAGACTCCATTAGCCGTGAAGCTCACCCTTAATTAAAATCATGGTTGATTTATCGGCGGCCTTGCTTTAAACGTGGGATGGCCTCCTAAAAAGCTCTCATGAGATTTTTCCCCATTGGGAAAACAGAAGCTCAATAAATCTTGCTAATGAGCTTTCAGTTTCTCTTTCCCTGTAAAACTCAAGTAAATAAAGCCTGGGAATAATGTTGTTTAGTAGACATTTTAAAGTTATTGTTAGTACAGCGTAATTGATGCTGTTCTCCTACAACAATATTATTATTAAAATCTTTTAATGCTTCAGAGACAACAATTCATTATATCAACGAATTTAAACTCGCTTTCGAAATGCGTTTATGAGATCTAATTTAAAATTAGCATGTAATAAATGGTTTGTTTGTTTATATTGTATAAAGTTGAATTTTTAAACACATTATTCTGAATGAAAGTGAAAAAATTACTGGACTATTAGGTTTTGAGAATAGTTGACATACATGATCGAACAGTAAATGATGTTCTTGTATGAGTTATTAGATGGGTTAAAATCGAGCATTAATATTTCAAATTAATTTTCAAGCATGGTAAGAAATTTTTATTTAAAAATTAAGGTTTATTTATTTATAAAAATCTAATCATTTATCAGATTAAATTACAATTTTCATGTGCCACTTAAGGAATATAACAAAAAATCACGCGGAAAATACAAGCTCTTTCGATAAATATAGAAACAAGATTATCAACGATTGCACCAGTATAATAAATGAGATAATTATTATGATATTACACAAAGAATGTTTCAACTAAATCATCACAAGCACGTTAAGAGCAAAATATTACGTAATATTTTCGCTGGCACCTGCGTTTGTAATAAATGTGGTCCATAAACTTCTCCGTTTTTTATGAAACTATCACAACTGCTGTCACAACTGCTGTCTTAACTGCTGTCATAACTGCTGTCATAACTGCTGTCATAACTGCTGTCATAACTGCTGACATAACTGCTGTCATAGCTGCTGTCACAACTGCTGTCATAACTGCTGTCATGGATCGAGTCACCTGATAAGGACTATGACAGGCAAAAGTTATATCGTGAATGTGTGAAAAAATAGTGTAAAAAAATATCTGCCAAATTTTAGCTCGACAGAATGGAACAACATTACTGTTCTTCGATAAATATTTTCGCATTATCTCAAATATTTTAGTATTGCTTAATATTTTTTTTTTATTAAAAATATCCTTAATTTGCATAACTTGATTGTTTCTCTATATCAATAACACAAATATGCTTTTAAAGGTGCTGTTCTATTATTTTTCTATAACACAAGAAAAGATCGGCAACCAAAGTGTAAATTGAAATTTTTCGCTTTTAAAATGAAAAACTATTTGATTTTCCAACGAGCAATAATCTGACTATTCAAAGAAAATCTATTAATTTCTCCATTAAAAAAACTGCATGTTTTTCGAATGAAAAATTATTTTTTCCCTATAAAACTACATCTTTATCCTTAGAAAAACAGTGTGTTTCTAAGGAAGAACTAAATGTTTTTTCGATAACAAAATTTATGTTTTCCAAAGAAAAACACTAGGTTCTTCCAATAATCAACTATTCGATGTTGCAATGAAGAACTATGCATTCTACAATTAAAAAATATACAAGTAACTATAATAATACATTCATTCATTTTTCGTTCATTTTTCGTTCATTTTTCGTTCATTTTTCATTCATTTTTCGTTCATTTCTCGGCAGTGCGGAACGGAATCGTGCAGCGAGTGCCGCCCTCGCGGCCGGCGCCCATGTACGACAAACCAACAACTCATCCAACCTTCGACGTGACGACCAACACCAGGGTGCTGGCTGCCGTGGGCCACACGGCCTACCTGCACTGTCGTGTGCACCACCTCGGCGACAGGGTGGTGAGTGATGGTGGTGGTGGGTGGTGATAGGTAGTGGTAGGATGCTTGCTGCCTTGGAACACACGGTCTACCTGCACTGTCGGGTGCACCACCTCGGAGACAGGGTGGTGAGTGGTGGTGGTGGTGGGTGGTGGTGGTGGGTGATGGTGGTGGTGGTGGGTGACCTTAGGGTGGTTGGTGTCGTTAGGTGGCGGAGGGTGGAGGATCGTTTTGTGATGGGTACACTAGGGTGGTGGATGCCTGCAAGGGCTGCGGGTGGATGACAAAAGGGTGGCGGGTGCATGGTTGGATGACCGTGTAGTGTGGTTTTTTTTCTAGAACGGTGGGTGAGACTTGAGGAGAAGGTGCTGTAAGTTTATGGCCAGGTGTTTAAATAGTAGAGGTTAGAAGGGTGATTGACTGGCAGGGGTTAGAAGGGTGATTAACTTGTCCAAATCTGACGGGTGATGGATGCTCGTGAGCAAATGGCTGCATTCAAAATGATGGATGATGTATGTTGGTTGGCTATTGCAGAAGAGATGGAATATTTGCCATTGCCGAGGGTGGAGTTTCAAGCTTTCGGTATTTTTAGTGTCTCACAGACTGACTACAAATTATTGCCAAATAACAGCAAACGAACTAAAATTATCACTAACAAGTGAGATATTGTTTTCTACCTTAAATTCAAAGATTACTTCACTGACGTGCCAGGTGACGTGGATAAGGAAGCGCGACGTGCACGTGCTAACCGTGGCGCTCTTCACCTACACGAAGGATAGCCGCTTCACCGCTCTTCATTCCGAGGCTTCAAACGACTGGACTTTGCGACTTGCTTCTCCTCAAGTCTCAGACTCGGGGACTTACGAGTGTCAAGTCTCTACCGACCCTAGCATATCCAGAATATTTCAGCTGCAAGTTGTCGGTGAGTTCGAAAAGTTCACACAATGGGTGAGTCACGTAAATAATTTCATCAAAGTTAAGGGAATTCAACAGGAAAAACTTGTCAAAGATTTAGTTGAAGCCGGTCTGTTGAAATCGGTCTCAGTAACTCATCTAAGTTTTGGAAGAGTCAGCATCCGAATGTCTCGTCTAAGTTGTGTGTAGAGTCTTTGGTAAATTGGAGTTTGAAAGTTCTCTATGAGTTCCGAACTTGATTGCTGGTTTGGACTTGAAGGGAAACTTAGTTTACAACTCGAGCTGCTGTTGTTCTAAAGTGTATCTCCTGCTTCTGGAAGACCAAACAATATCCTAGGAACTCGTGGTTCCCATTTCTTGTGCTGGGAAATTTCAAACATGACTGGTTATTGAAATTCTCGAGTAGCTATTGCATATTCATGCTTACCATGAGTTAGGAATAGATGATTTTCTTTTTACTTTCTATAGAAAATAAGTTTCGCTGAAGAAAATATCACAAATGTTGAAAGGTGGCATGAAATAAGTACTGCAAATATGGATTAATATAAGAAATACAGAAATGTAAAATTATTTCTTCAATGGAGAGCCAGGAAAACAAATAAATTACTTAAAATCCGCGCATATCAGGCGATAGGCGTGCTTGAAATCAATTTATTAAGAACTAATCGTTAATATAGTTATTATTTTTATTTTCACGCTATATTGGTGTGGTACGTGAATTTTTTGATCAAATGATTTGCCAAGTAAAAAGCAGACTGGTATGTAAAGCATTATCTGTGGCCAATAGACGGTATCTCTAAGATTCCAATGTCTTCCTTTATAATATCTCACAAAAGTTTCTAGTTCGGCACTCTCAACGCCTAGCTCGACATCTCCTTATAAAAAATATACCGAGCTAGATATATAAATTGGATCTCTCTTCTCCTCATAACTTCAGAAATTAAAACCTACAGGAACGCCTTCGTTACTCTAGAAAAAAAAACACAAAAAAAGTCCCACCCGAGAGCAGTCATTTCTAACATCAGAACCCCAAACTTTTCTTATCCCCGTGTAAACACATGAATAAAATTAACCCAACATGAGCGCATTTTACTACCCCAGAAACCTAAAAATACGGTGACCCTATACCTAACCTGTCAAATTCTTTTTTTAAGCCTCTTAAGCCCAAACTAAGAGCAACAATTTCCTCGCCAATGGAAAAACCTAATTAATTCAAATTATTAAACTGTCCGCTCGCAATTTATGCGCATGGATTATTATGCTTCCCACTTCGAAGGTTCCAACGATCTGGTTGACCCACACAGGGCACGAATGGAATCAAAATTTTTACTATGTTTGTCTAGTTATTTTTTCAAAGTTCCATTCATTTCTCTCCGTGTACAGAGTCACGCGCTCACACCGCAGGCCCGAGCGATTTGGTTGACCCACACAGCACAAGAATAGCATCAAAATTTGCACATTTTCCTCATTATTTATACAAAATCCCATTCATTTTTCTCCATGTACAGAGTCACGCGCTCACACCGCAGGCCCGAGCGATCTGGTTGAGCCACACAGCACAGGAATAGCATCAAAATTTGCACAACATTTTCCTCATTATTCGTACAAAATTCCATTCATTTCTCTCCGTGTACAGAATCACGCGCCCACATCGAAGGCCCGAGCGAGATCCACATGATGAGCGGGAGCAACATCAACCTGACATGCGAGGTCTCGGGCAGCCCGGACCCGCCACAATACATCTACTGGTACGCGGCTAAGACCCTCATCAACTACAGCGACCGAGGAGGCATCAGCGTCGTGACGGACAAGCGGGCCCGCACATCACGACTCGTCGTGGCTCGGGCGACGCTCGCCGACTCCGGCAACTACACGTGCGCTCCCGCCAACGCTGAGTCGTCCAGCGTGTCCGTGTATATATTAAACGGTGGGTCATATGATGTATCGTTGTATTATATAGAGAGTTATATCGTTATATGATGTATCGTTGTATTATATAGAGAGTTATATCGTTATATGATGTATCGTTGTATTATATAGAGAGTTATATCGTTATATGATGTATCGTTGTATTATATAGAGAGTTATATCGTTATATGATGTATCGTTGTATTATATAGAGAGTTATATCGTTATATGATGGTATCATTGTATTTATAGAGAGCTATATCATTGTATCATTAATTAAACGGTGAGTATCATTATATGATGGTATCATTATGTTATATGGAGAGTGATTTAATTAAAGTAATTAAACGGTGACTGTGTTTAAAATTAATAAATGTTGAACTGGTGAACATTGACTGTTTGCGCATATAGCTGTTCGTGTACATTAAACGGTGAGTTATATGGTATCGTTGTATTATATAGGGAGTTATATCGTTATATGATGGTATCACTGTATTATATAGAGAGTTATATTATTGTATCATTGATTAAACGGTGACGGTTTGTTTAAAATTATTAAATGTCGAACTGGTGAACATTGACTGTCGCATATAACGTTGGGTTAAGCTGTTCACCTACCTAATTATTAAGGTTGATTTATCCAATTATTGATTGATACGAGATTGAAGCCGTTTGTTCATTGTTCATAACGATTATCACGAATTAACGTATATCATTAACGATTATCAAACGAAACTAAATAACTCATGTAACAATTTACCCAGTACGTTTATTCAGCAACTGAGAGATGATTCAAGCCTCATGTCACTCATCACCGATGCAGGGAGATACGAAACTAAACTGAGAGAAATAAGTGGGTCTGGATGACCCATTTTGATTAGTCAACCGCGTCCGAAAATCGATGCAGTTTTTCGACCCACTTGCCCCATTTGTGGGTCACACTGACCCTTTAAATTCCAGGCATGACTCACTTGTGGCGTTAAATCGCTTGTGTAGCCACCCGTAGCATGGATACGAGGGGAGCATCTGGGCGTCTGAGCGATTTAACGCCACAAGTGAGTCATACCTGAAATTTAAAGGGACGGAAATAGGTCAGTATGACCCATAAATGGGCAAGTGAGTCAAAAAAGAGCATCGATATTCGAACGCGTTTGACTCATCAAAGTTGATCATCCAGGACCACCCATTTCTCTCCGTGATATATATCACAATTTGGAAAATATGACCAATAATTATTCTGAGTGTCCTCCCCGATGCAGGAGAGCACCCAGCGGCGATGCAGGGAGGGGAGAGCACCGGCGCTCACTGTCTGTCCCGCATCAGCGTCGCCGCCATCGCTGTCGTGGTGCTCTTTAAGCGCAACTCTACATTTAGATAGTCGTGCTCTCTTATTGACTGTCTGCGCATATAGCTGTTCGTGTATGTTAAACGGTGAGTTATATGATGCATCGTTGTATATATAAATAGAGAGTTATATCGTTATATGATGGTATCATTGTATTATATAGAGAGTTATATCACTGTATCATTAATTAAACGGTGACGGTTTGTTTAAAATTATTAAATGTTGAAATGGTGAACATTGACTGTCTGCGCATATATAGCTGTTCATGTATATAAAACGGTGAGTTATATGATGGTGTCATTGTATTATATAGAGAGTTATACCATTATATCATTAAGTAAACGGTGACGGTTTGTTTAAAATTAATAAATGTTGAACTGGTGAACATTGACTGTCTCCGCTTATAACTCTGAGTTAAGCTCTTCGTATACCTAATTATTAAGTTTGATTTATCAAATTATTGATTGACATGAGATTGAGGCAGGTTGTTCGTTACTTATCGATTATCACATGAAACTAAATAAATTATGTAACAATTTACCCAGTACGTTTATTCAGCAACTGAGTGATGTTAACAGTTAACAGTGTTAACAGTTATCAGTTAACAGTTAACAGTTAACACTTAATAGTTAACAGTGTTAACAGTTATCAGTTAACAGTTAACAGTTAACAGTGTTAACAGTTATCAGACAACAGTTAACAGTTAACAGTTAACAGTGTTATGTATTATAAGTACTGTGTATAGCTATGGCCTCAAACAGGCTTGATTTTTTATTTTAGGCTTCAAAAGTGCAAACAAAACAAAAAATCTCGAAATAAATAACTAACAGGTACAGTTAATCAGACCATGTATCAAAAACTTGTTCAATTTTATGCTTCTAAGCAAACATTCAGGATTTCAAATATTTAAAATTAAAATTTTACATGCGTTCTCCAAAAGCATGAAGTGTATCGTTTACACTGGCTAGATGCTGGATTGCATTTCATCTGTCAACAGAGCTGTGGAAGATTCGCTCCCTAAAGAAAAGTATTCTTTATTTAATCAAGCTACCAAATTTATTGAGTATTTGATCAGATAATCTCAATTTAAACATGTGACCAATACTGAGAGGTTAATGGTAAGTCACACATTGTAAACTATAGGGTCCATATATGATGTAAATGTCCTGTCAAATATCTGAATGAATTTGTTATTGCCGTTACTATATCAACGCAAATGTTATTACAGACTCATCTCATGTACTTCATTCTAAATGCAGCCCAGGTTAAGTCTTCATTTCAAAAAATTTCATAAAGTCATTTTATTCGCTTTATAACAAACGAATTCAAAATTCCTCCTGAATCACAGAGTAGCCCAAAAGTCGTCATTCCCTTATAGTCCCGAGCGATATTTTTTACTTTAAATAAAGTATTTTGACCTCTGAATAATGAAGCATGAAATACATCGGTAAAATTCAGGGAACAGTTTGCCGGTTGTTTGAATTTTGCACCCCGACGTTTACCGGCAAGAGGACGAGGTTGTTTTTAAAGTAATTTTTTTCGTTGTTTGGTTCCAGCTTGCTTTGAAATACAAAATATTGAGTTGCAATTTTAATAACAACTCAATAGCAACTAATTATAGTTGTTATTAAAATTATAGTTTTAATAGCAACTAATTATATTTTCTCCTATTCTGTGAGGAATTTTGTAGTTCAAAAATACATATATTTAGTTTTAAAATTTTTCACAAGTAAAATGTTGCAGGAAATTACTAGGTACTACTTTTGCTGATCCAGAAACTTCAATTATATAACCGTGATTTTGAGTTCTTTAGTTTTATTTCTGTCATAGTCGCCTTTTTATAGACAAAAGTGAGGGAAAAAATTCTGTACATATTTTATTTATTAATTTCAACAAAGAAGCGCCGTATTTTACATAGCTAATCCTGCTTAATGTGTTTTCTTTTGAACAATGAAAAAGAAATGCAGACAATAAGCAAACATTGTTTAAATATTATTAGTTTTCAATAATAGCTTCTTATGTAAATACATTTATGTGAGTTTGGGATGCTCTGTGAATGTTGAAAATGTATTATCTTCCTGACAAAATACGATTGTTATTTATGGGGTTATGACATAAATGGGTTAGCATTGAATAAATTATATAGAAATTAATCAAGTTATCCGAAATAAAATAAAATTGATAGCATTCATTTTATTTCGGGGAAATTATATTAAATTAAACTACTATTGCCAAAATCTTAATTCAATTAATAAAATTTTTTACATATTTTACGTACGTAAGATGAAAAAATTATGGGAGCCCGGTCATGCAGAACAAAACATGTCGAAAAATTTTATTCGACATTCGAATTTTTATTCGAATTTTTTATTCAAAAATATTTATTCGAATTTTTATATAAAAATATTAATTCAAATTTTTTATTAAAAAAAACTTTTCCGGGGTTTTATTCAAAATCATATCGAAAGAATTTATTCGTGTTGTATTAATCTGGGACAGAAAAAAAAACATAATTTTCATAATCAATTTTAGAAACTTCTATTGATCAAATGTTAAATGTGATGGAAAAATCTATTGTACATAAATATCCTAATGTAATTCTATTGTACAGTATGTTATGTCGTAGCGACTGCAAAATTTATTTCAAGTGTTTCCTGTTCCTCAAATGAAGTTCTTTTACAAATAAATCAGAAAAATTGGATGACTTTCATTTTCCCGACTCGTTTTCATTTTCAATTTTAATTTCTAATTAAATACTGTGAAATGAAAGTTACAATTAAAGAATTTGAAAAAATTAATTTTTGAGAAAAAATTTCGACCCTAAAAACTGGAACCAGTGTAAAAAAAATAAATTCAAATAAGTTCGATAATATTATACATATCTGCGGTCTGTTAAACAGAACACTTGTATTAAGTTTATTTGATGAATATTCAAATAGAAAAACGTCTATGAAAACATCATCCACTCAGAGAAATGAGGAGTTATTGTCAAAAAAGTGATGCACATTTGGCCTTTGAGTGGGTCGTCTTGATAAAGCCTGGCCCGGCAAAAAGCGCGTATCAATTAAGGCTATTGATAAGAAGAGTAAGAATATCTTCTTATGTAAAAACATTTGTATTTAGTTTTCAACATATCTGGACAATATTACCCGTTTATTTTTTTGAGCATCGCGTACCTCAACATTGCACATAACAGCGCTCCCGATAAAACGACAACTAATAATAATAGTTAATAATAATAATAAATAAATAGTAAACTATTTATTTATTTATTAGCTTTAAAGCATAGCATGCAATATATAATTCATTGTGAATAATATAATAAATTGAGTAATAAAATAAATTCCTCTCCTTAAACTCACAAATTGTTACGCAAACAGTATTTACTTATTCGTTAACTGTATAAATATTCGCTTTTTAAACTCACCTACTGTATAACATACAATATTCATTAACAATATGCAGCATTTGAGCAATGAATAAATATTTATCTTCAAACTCACTTAGTGAGAAGCAAACAATAATTAATTCTTTGTTAACAATGTGAAAATATTTGAAACGAAACAAATTCAAGATAACTCATAATCAGTATAGTGATATGCAAGTCAGTACTTTTTAAAATAAAAAAATACACGTATGGTCAGATCTAGCGATAAAAATTAATTATCAAGTAAACGTTCGGCTGGAAAAAATAATGACATTTTTTTCACCGGTAAGCCGATATAATAGTTAAATTTTTGAAAGATTAAATTTTGAAAGAATGAAATCAGACTCGCGATATAATTCAAAAACTGAACTGAAACAATCTGAACTCCTAACATAACTGAAATTTTTGGAGCTTTTGCGAGGTTCGTGATTCATAAATGGAAAAACGTTATATATTGGGATAAGCTAACCGAGGTCAACGACGAGGAATAGATATCGAATTAAATTCTAAACGATACAAAGAGTATCATTGTGTTTGGTTCATCAAAAAGTGTTTCAAGTGTTAAATTCATCGAAAAATCTTTCTAAATTTTGATCGGAAAGTTTAATGTAAAATAGTCGATAAAGATACTCCGGCGCAGAGCTTCAGTGAAAATATTAAGATGTTTTCGTAAAAAAAATTCTTAAAAGAACTTTTCGATTGACGTAAATGAAAATCATCGACATAGATGCATTGCTTCAGTCAAAATTATCTGGATTTTTTTTTTTTTTGTAGATGAAAAGTTACCGAAAGAATTTATTCGAGCGATCAAAATGAAAATCCACCATGAGTCTTACAAATTATTTTAATCGAATCATTCAAAAAAATCCGCTGTAATAATGCTGCTGTGTTTGGCTTCAACATAAAATTCAGGAAATTTAAATACAAGAAAAGTTCATCGAAAATTCTTAATCGAACGATACAAAAAAAAAACATGTGGATGCTGCGGTGCTTGGCTACAACGTACAATTCAAGAAATTTTAATCCAAGAAAATTTTATCGAAAAATTTTAATCGGACGATACATAGAAAAACGCGTTACAGCAAAAACGCACGAATCGCTTCACTTGCTTGCAAAGCGCCGAATTAACGTAAGAAGCCTACGTGTATATTCATCAGTGCGGGAGTCGTAAAAGCCTAAAGAATTTCTGTGTTTCTGAGTCGTAAGTCGGCCTACTCTGTATTATGCAAATGTAATTAGAGTCTCAGTTGTTGAGAGAACAAGAAGTATGTTTTGGCTCCAGCCTAACCTTTGAATTGGCTTCAGCACTGAGTCTTGCCGATTGTTCATGTCGAGGAACATATAAAATTTCTTGAGAATTTCAAGCGAAATGCCCAGAAAATATTCGATGCTGTCTTCCTTTACGCAAATTCACAGCGATCAATGTAAATTAATGTAAAATAGCATGAGGGGTCGCTTAAAATTGTTTGCTTATCATTATAAAATCTGAATCAATATTATCTAATCTTAATCAAGTTTGCAGATTCAATCTCAACTAATCTCCATCAAATTGATGCAGACTTAACATTATCTAATCTTCATCAAATTTTTAATTTGGCAGACTCAACATTATATAATCTTCATCAAATGATGCAGACTCAACACTATCTAATCTCCATCAAATTGATGCAGACTTAACATCATCTAATCTTCATTAAATTGAAGCAGACTAAACAAGGCTTCCGCTGGCCCCATGTTTAGTGACCCAAAAGGTCACTTCGGTCTGCTCTTTAAACAGCTTCGTATCTATTACCTGTTTATCTAACCCTACAAATGATAGTTCTGAACAATATAATTTGTTTTTATGGATCATTGGTGACTTTTTGTGATGAGTCAGCTGAATGACGACTCATGTGTCAGTGACGGTATTTTATATCAGTGGAGAACTATTTATATAATCACAAAGGAACTTATTTATAACAGTTAATGGACGGTGAGTGAATGAATTTGTTATGTGAATATTTTGGAGTAAACAAGTTTTAGCAAATGCGTATCGGGTGTGCGATAGATTCAAAAATTTATTCATAATATACAAATTTTTATTCCCACCGATTATTGTGTTTGAACAGAAAATAAAATAGAGCAGCGCTATTAAAAATTTCCATTTCATCAAAAATTCAAATATCAATAATATTATTACCCATCACACTTACATACAACCTGGTTAATAATACATTAATATCCTTTATTTTCTTAATTAATTTAATTTTATTTAATTAACTAATCATAAGAAATTTATGCGCATTTCTCCTTATGGTTAACCACATCTCAGCATCAATTCTTCTTCGTCCTGATTTTTGCAGATAAATGCAACGTCCCTCCCTATCCTGGTCAGGATAGATCCCCTATCCTGGTCAGAATAGATCCCCTATCCTGGTCAGAATAGATCCCCTATCCTGGTCAGGATAGATCCCTTATCCTGGTCAGAATAGATCCCCTATCATGGTCCGAATAGTTCCCATACTCTGGTCACATAAGATCCCCTATTCTGGTCAGAATACCCAAGAATACGAGCCCTACTAGGTATCAGAATAGCGCCAGGATATTTCCCGGCTTCCAGCAGTTCATTTCAAGGGGATGCGTCGTTTAATATATTCTCCACTAAGAAATATAAGCAAGGCTTTGTCCGAATAGCTATGCTATTTTCGCTCTAATGTGGGCTCATCTTGACCCAGTTTAGTCCTGCAAAATGATCTAAAAATGCTGCGTCCGCTCTCAGCTGCAGGTGAGAAGGTGTGTCACTATTTGGGCAATATGACCCATTTATATTTCTGAGAGTGATATCCCCGTGCATTAATTGGTATTGGAATTAATATGAAGTTCTCTGGAGACACGAGTCTTGTCCCGCGATGTCCTGCGGTGAAGTGAACCGGACAGGTGCTTCGTTAAATATATAGGGGTTTCTTTATATGTATTAGTGCGTATAAGTATTTATTTATGTAGGTGCAGCATTAAATATATAGAGGTTGCTATATATACATATTAATGTGTACTTAATATGTATCTGTGTTCTATTATCATAAATCTAATTATGGAGGTGCCGCATAAAATAGATAGAGGTTGCTATGTAAATATTAATATATTAATGCATATAAATATCTAATTATGTAGGTGCAGCATTATATAAATAGAGAGGTTGCCATGTATATATTAATGCCTGTACATATTTATTTATGAATGCGCCGCATAAAATATATAGAGGTTGCTATATACATATTCATGCATATAAATATATATTTATGTAGGTACTGAATTAAATAATTGATTATAAGAAGGCTTACACTGTAATGATTTATGAAGTGTCGCAGCAGAATATCTACGCTTGTGCATTACAGTGAATGAAGTCTTGTTGATACGAGCGGTACAAATTTTAATGTGAGCCTCTTTCAAGAATTTTAGTTCAATAAATTTAAAATGATGCTCAATAGTTCAATCCTTATTGACATTTGCTCAGGAGTTGAAGTCGGATTTAGATACAAATCTTTAATTTTGTTAGGATTTTTAATAAATTTAATATGCATTAAAAGCTATCATTGCTTGTTTTACTGGTAAACGAGGATGATGTTTGAGCATAATGAACATATTGAACATAATGAGCATAATGAACGTAAATAAATTACACGACATGATTCAAAGTTGACGCTGGTAAAGTATTTCCTGCTCAACCTAGGCAAACATTGACAGAGTTTTTCATCTACTGTCTCTTAATGGATAGAAATAACATATTATTACATTTTACATAATTTTTAACAAATTTCCTAGAGCACATAAAATTATTAACAATAAAAGTTAAAAAAAATTATTAACAATATCACGAAGCTTCATTGCCGCATTAGATCGTCGTGCAAAAAAAGTTATTTAAATATAGTTTCAAATGTCTAACGTCATATTAATGAGACTTCATTATATTAATCAAATTTTTGTTACTAATGAGAATGAATAGAGAATTAATGTGAAATGATATTATTAAGATTGAATTTAAAGTGAATGCGGAATAATATAGAACTCTTATCAAAGTGTTCTACTCTGGGTCGACCCAACTGAAGGAAATGATAGTTAGAAACGTACTCAACAAAATGAGCGTTGAAACTTAATGAACTGTTGATATTAAGGAAATTCTGTATGTATACCAAATTGTGATAGAATGAAAATTAAAACTAAATCTCGTATTTACATTCGCTCAGCTCTGATCCCGGTGAATTGATTATACTCTGGTGACGCGAGTTCATACGGATAAAATCTAACGATGATTTACTGAATTCTACACGATGTATGATGAGAACTAACGATTCATATCTCGATTCCTGACGATAAACATATGCGATAAATTGAGGTTAAAGCTCCGCTCTACCTCAGCTGAGTGGCATCGAAAAATAACAGCGTTACGGGACGGCGTTCAGAATTGCATAATAACGAGACCTGTGGAATTTTTAGGGCCACGTTCCTGCCAGACGCGCGTGACTGATGACCAAAAAGTTGTCGTACATGAAAAAAGGCGCTTGCTCCCTTTTTCAGAATAAAATTGGAGTATGGGTCAAAATTGCGGCTTGGATAAATCGGTAAATTGGGAGGTAANACACAGGTTACTGTGACCAGATTTGTATTTCCTTGTAGATTTTCTCTTTCGTGACTAAGACTTGTGTTACCAATACAAACTTTAATAATTTAACTTTAATAATCAATTTTAATAACAGAATTTAACGGGCATTTGCTTATTACATTTAAAGAGCGGTTTTGTTACGTATACACGCTTCTGAAAGATTTAAATACAAGATTTTTCGTTCTTCTTTGACCAAAATCAGTTTTTTAATAAACAATAAAGAATTATAAAAATTAAAAGATAAAATTTGTATTGCACTTAATTATGACTTGTAAGTAAAATCATTTATTTCGAACACAAATCACGCCATAAAAATAATTGTAAATGACCAAGTGAACTGTATGAATTATAAATACACTACCAAATGCTTATCTTTTCCACTTTAGAGCCCCGAACTAAAAATAATGATCTAAAAACATGCTTCAGGCAAACGGGATATGAAATAAAATGTGTATATGAGAAGAAAAAAGTACATGATTTTATTTTTAATGAAATAAAAGAACAATATATTTTTCAGGTTTGTATTGAAGTGTTTATGTGCCAAATTTTTTTTTAATATTATCAATTTTTTATATTTTTCTTAGTGTATTTACATGTGTCTATTTTACATTTGTTCTAACACATCGTGCAAATATTCTCACAGTAAATCACTAACTCCTTCCGAACCTCATATTAATACATTGGTGTAAACATCATTCACATATATTTATCTCACTCCAAATACATGTTTTATACAAATATTATATTTCGGCATCGTTACATTGTTATTATCTTATATTATTATATGAGATCATTTGTCTGCGGCTGTAATGTGCTATGATATATTTTTTTTACTCTATCGCTCATCAGCGATATTATTGTTGAATAGGTAACATTGAACGAAAGTGTTGGTGCTTTTCTCGCTGTTATTGTAGCAATTTTCAAGTTGATATTGAGATGAGCTGGTGTTATTTAAGTCAACGAAGCTAACGTTCAGTTTTTATAGGGTGATAGTGCTTGTCTTGTTATCTACACTGAGAAAAAGGAATGGGTTGCATTGTTCAAATTATGAGACACTTTCTTTCCCTGCTCTGAATTGCCGTGCTCTGAAACTTCGGCTTGAAACTGCGGTAAGAATGACCAACTTAATGACAGAAGTTTTAACACTTGTTGGACTATAAAATATCTATATCTCATAGTATAGTATGTTTATTATAGGGACGGCATTGATGTTTACTTGTATTTCCTAGTGTTGAATTTCAAGTTCTTACATACACATTTCTTGGAATAAATCTTCCGCTTGGCGCGCGTGTGTCGTACGTAACTTAGTTAAAGTCGATTTCAATTTAGGTTTTTGATTTTAGTTCGACGTCAAATGGTTGAAGGGGATATTTGAAACGTGTTTCAGTTAGGAATCTTGTTCAGAGAATTTATACTCGTTTTGAGTTAATATTATTTGAAATAAAGTGTTCCACTTAGTTTGTTAGTAGTAATCATTTTTAATTAGTAATTAGTAATAATTTTTACCAATGTATGTCTGTTTTATATGAACCGATGTTAGTAATAAGTGACGAGAAACTTGCGGATTTAAACCCTTCCAAGCGAATAGATACAATACCAGGTTTTTTTATTTTTCATTTGATCCTTTACAGCAGGTTTCATTGAAGGCGAGAGAATTTGTTCTATTGAAAATTGTCTTATTAGTTTTTTCAATAAATCGAATAATATATTTCGTTTGCTCTTGTAAATCGAAAAACAGAGTACCGATGAATATTTCTATTCTGTTAATGACGTTTGTAATGTATCAATCATTAATTATCAAGTTAAAAGACGCATTGAATGATGAAATTGAGATCGATATTAGTACAAAATCATATAAATAGGATACTACTAAAATATCGAAATAGTTAGAAATAATAACAAAATCACAAAAATATGAAGATAATAAAGAAGTTAAAGCACCAAAAATCACTCCGAAAGCAGTCTCAAGGTTCTGACAAATCCAGTAGTTTGAAGGTTGATGGCTGGGGTCCTATCCTTAATGATGAGGGCCTCAGCTATCATGAGTCGGTTGGCGTCGGGGCATCTCATGACGACGCTGGTGCATTCTTCCAGCACCGTACGGGTGATGGTCTCGTTGTGGGCCTCCATCAGATGGTTTACCAACATAGATACGCAGAGATCGGCATGTAAAGAGCAACATATGGCAAGTAAATGATAACAATATTGGTTCCTTGGTCCACCAGACTGAAGGTGGCACGTGAGACGTCGGCTTAATGTCATAGTTTTTGGCCAAATAATACTAATTTTCATTTTATATCACAATTTGTTAATTGTATTTATAGCGCATTATGTCTAATATTTAAATTACGTCATTATATTAATACAAAAAATACAATAGCTCATTAAAAGTATTCTCGCCTTGAATGCTGCCCTCCAAACTAATTAGGAAGCACAAAGCTTTCTCACGCAGCGGCAAAAGCGTTTAAAAATAACGTCAATGGAAAACAATGAATGTGGGGGAACGCTTGCCGTTTGTTGTTGGAAGAAATTAATTAATTATTTTCCTTCGCCGTAAAAACCTTTTCAGGAATTGCGGCTGTTGAAGATTTTTTCTCGTTTTTTTCATGTGTTTACAAATTGTGTACAATTAATGGAAAATATGTATCAATTTAAATCATAATTTTATACCAGATGTGGTTAAGGTAAGATTTTTTGAAAATGACAGGGGCTGACCCTACATCA